>NW_007734040.1:12264-13808 GCF_000696425.1 Galeopterus variegatus | reverse complement strand
ATATGACCCAGCTATCCCACTGCTGGGAATATACCCAGAGGAATGGAAATCATCATGCGGAAGGGATACCTGCACTCCCATGTTTATTGCAGCTCTATTTACAATAGCCAAGAGTTGGAACCAGCCCAAATGTCCATCATCTGATGACTGGATAAGGAAACTGTGGTACATCTACACAATGGAATACTATTCTGCAATAAAAAAAGAATGAAATACTACCGTGCACAACAACATGGATGGACTTAGAGAGAATTATATTAAATGAAACGAGTCAGGCAGAGAAAGAGAAATACCACATGTTCTCACTTATTTGTGGGAGCTAAAAATAAATAAATAAATAAATATACAAACAAATGAATGGTAGGTGAGGGAAGAAGACACAACAATCACAACAATTCCTTGAACTTGTTAAGACAAGTGAACAGATAGGATGTAGTTGGGGGGGAAGGGAGAGAGGGAGGGCCCGGGGCCTTGGTGTTATCAGCACCGCACTCTCCCGAGTGAGCCACGGGCCGGCCCTTATCTCCATTTTAAAGATGATGAAATTGAGGCATAGGGAGGTAATGTCACATGCTCATAAAAATACCTATTATGTACCTGCCAGCTGCTGAACAAATAACCAAAATTTCCTCAAAAGTTTTTAAGAAGAAATTAATTAATTTGGTATTAATTCTTCACTTTATCCTTCTGAAAAAGATGCCCTATTAGATAAGAAAAGCTCTTCCAAAGAGCTTGTTACTTAAATGTAGAAAACTGAAAAATAATCCAAAGAAGTAAAATATAATTAAAGACATATAATTATAATGACATAATTCAAGACAGAAACACAACTGAGATCACAGGAATAAAAAATAGCCCCGACTCCAAAAGATAAGGTCAGGATTCCAAATTCAAAATTTTTTAAATTGTTAGAAATGTTGAAGAGGTTAATTAAAAGGGAGGATTATTTAGGATGGAAGGAGAGCAAATAAAACTAAGGACCTACTAGGACACCTTCACCACTGTGCAGTTCTGATGAATATTGATGATGAGGAGACCAGAATGAAAAATGCCCTGCATAAGAGGAGACTAACACAAGATCAAGAGCTTAAACTTCCAGCATGAAGTAGAAATTAACTAGAATATAACATTTAAGATGTCATTCAACAGAGACTATGATAAGACAACTAACATTTGAAAGGTCAGACCTAGTTGTGGAGAAAAAGGAACTCTCATACATCGTTGGTGAGACTGCAAAATGGTGCAGCCTCTATGGAAAATGGTATGGAGGTTCCTCAAACAATCGCAGATAGATCTACCATATGACCCAGCTATCCCACTGCTGGGAATATACCCAGAGGAATGGAAATCATCATGCGGAAGGGATACCTGCACTCCCATGTTTATTGCAGCTCTATTTACAATAGCCAAGAGTTGGAACCAGCCCAAATGTCCATCATCTGATGACTGGATAAGGAAACTGTGGTACATCTACACAATGGAATACTATTCTGCAATAAAAAAAGAATGAAATACTACCGTGCACAACAACACAGCTGTACCGT
>NW_007734040.1:0-12173 GCF_000696425.1 Galeopterus variegatus | reverse complement strand
TCTATGGAAAATGGTATGGAAGTTCCTCAAACAATCGCAGATAGATCTACCATATGACCCAGCTATCCCACTGCTGGGAATATACCCAGAGGAATGGAAATCATCATGTGGAAGGGATACCTACACTCCCATGTTTATTGCAGCTCTATTTACCATAGCCAAGAGTTGGAACCAGCCCAAATGTCCATCATCTGATGACTGGATAAGGAAACTGTGGTACATCTACACAATGGAATACTATTCTGCAATAAAAAAAGAATGAAATACTACCATTTGCAACAACAGGCACAGAAAGAGAAATACCACATGTTCTCACTTATTTGTGGGAGCTAAAAATAAATAAATAAATAAATATACAAACAAATGAATGGTAGGTGAGGGAAGAAGACACAACAATCACAACAATTCCTTGAACTTGTTAAGACAAGTGAACAGATAGGATGTAGTTGGGGGGGAAGGGAGAGAGGGAGGGCAGAAAGAGGAACGGGTAAAGGGTCATGAAAATCAACTACAATGTATATTGAGAAGTTAAAATAAAAAACAAATAAACAAATAAAAATTTTAAAAATTTTTTTTAGAAAAATGCTTCCTGATGGGGAACCCACTGTGTCCCAGGGCCCAGGGTGAGCCTGAGCTCCTCAGGCCCCCCCACTGGAGGGAATAAAGGGAGGGGCTGGGGCATGGCAAGCTGGAACAGGCAGGTCCCTACTGATGCCTACACATGCACCCTACATCCTGTTGCACCTTATATATGCCTCACACGCAGAGAAATCGTTGGTTGGTGAAAATGAAGAAGTGATTACACAGACACGCCTGTTTCTGCTCCCAGAGACTGAAAAACCCCAGAAACCAAACAAGGGTATATTTTCCAAAAGGAAGAGTAAGGCAACCAGAAGCCAAAGCCATAACGACCATCCTTTACGGTCCTTCGCATGCGTTCTTTCTAATCCTTGCAACAGGCCCACCAGGAAGGCATTCTGAGTTTCATCTGAAAGATAAGGCAGCTGAGGAACAGGGAGGTTATGCAACTTTTAAGGTTACACAATAGGGAAGCGTAGGAAACGGGACTCACAACTAAAGCCGATGCTGTTTTAACATTGTCATACTGCCTCTCTATATTCTCTCCTTGACTGGGATATATAAATTTACAAGCACATCTATACAATTATTATTTTTTAGAATATTTGAGTGTGTTGGTGGAAGCCAGGGAAGTTGCCCATCTTTACAGGTGAGGAGGCTTTCCCATTATCACATGGGCCACATCTGCCCAACGCGTCCCTCAACTCAGCATCCCTCCTGAGCCATCTCCGTGGCTCCCTGCCCAGGCCAGTCCTGCCAGCCTGCAGCCAGGCTCGTTCTCCTGGCCACACAGATCACCTGCCAGGTGTAGGTGACAATTTGGAAGCCTGGCTCCAACTTCCAAGGATTTCAAACAAGTGCCTGCCACCCTCAGATGGCCAAATCTTCTTTCCCGAGCCTGGAAAAAATTTGCTCGTTTCTGATCCGAATTGCCTTGTTTTAGTTTTTATTTGGGGGATTGAGCAAGAGCCATTCCAGAATTGCAAATGATAGTTCCCATGGTTCCACCAACCTAAACACCAAAACTGAGACCCAGGACAGATGCTCTATGTGAGAGATGCTATTTGCTCTGCCAAGTCTCCAGAGAAGAGATTTCATTAGGTATTCATTTATATGCCGTACACATTTCTAGAACACTCTTCTCCATTCGTCTTGGAATCTTTCAAACATCAAAAAGTAAAGTTATATATTAGCTAGCTACACTCCCAGGACATCTCTACTGATCCCAAAAGGAATGATTAAAATGTGCTGACAGCTTTGAAAATTATCAGAGAATTACCAGAATATCCCGTTTAATAATTACCAAGGTTTAAAAACCAGAGTCGAATTCAGAGACTTTTAAACATCACTGTGTCGGTCACCTTACTAATTCTAAAATTCTATAGTCTACACTCTTGGTCTTGGTCATTTCATCTACTTTTATGGCTTCAACTAAAACTTCTCTGTTATACACATCTGTAACTCCAACTTCTTTCCTGCTAGATTTCCAACTGCTGGATTTCTCTCCCTGGGTGTCTTCCCAGCACTTCCAACTCTAGACATCCGAATTTTCCCAAAACCTGCTCGCTCTCTCTTTTTACGTCCCTTTTATTGCTAATACCATCACCATATTCCCAGTCATTTGACACACATCGCTTCTGTGAATTAAAAATCATCAGTGCCATTTGTTGACCACGGAAGGAGCTAAACCTCTTTGGGGGGATGACGTGCAAGGCTCCCCACAATTCATCTCAACTGACCTTTCCAGCTTTGTCTCCAACAGACCCTCCTCCAACTCTCCACATGTACATTTTTAAGGTTTCTTAAACATGCTACCATGTTCTTTCACATATTTTTGATTTTATATAAGCTGCTTTAGCTAAAGATGCTTTCTTCATTTAGTCTCCTGGTGCATTCATATTCATCCATTAAGATGTAGCTCAAATGTCACCTCCTCTGCAAAGTCTTCCCGTATTTTCTCAGACACTTTGACATTCTCTCCAATCACCTTCCCTAGAACTTTTTACATGTAGTACTAAAGCATCTATCACAGGTCATTAGTATTAATTGTACATGACTCTGTCTCCCATATTAGCTTGTGAGGGTCCCAAGGGCAATGGACCTCTATAATTCATCTTTCATTTCCTTTGGGACAGAATGTGGGACAGGAAGAAAATGTTCATTGACTGAATAAATAATGAATCAATGAATGGACCCCTCCTGTGGCACACACCACCTTCTAGCTTGTGCTGTCCTCGTTTGGGTATCTCAGCTCCCTTCTTGGATGACAAGTCTTCCAGGGCAAGAACAACATGATCCATTTTTTAATCCCCTACCACACCCTCCCCTAATGCCTGTTGTTTGAATAAATGAGTAAAACTCTGTGAAGCCTTGTGCCATATTTCAGACTTTGCAAAGCTATTTCACACACATGATTTCACTTGCCCTTCACAATGACCCTGTAGTCTAGCTATGACTAATGGCATTCTCTCCATGTAGCAGATAAAGCAACTGAGGAAAGCTGGGCCTTGGAACCCTGCTTTCTTGACTCTTAGAACAATGCCTCTTCCATGTAATGTCCTTACATTACACTATTTCATTGTAATGTTCTTACATTGCAGATCTCCTCATCAGTCCTTTGTTTTGATCAAAGTTTAGGGGTGAACGTAGAGGTTTACCACTGCTTGTAAAAACAGCTAAACCCGGGGCCGGCCCGGTGGCGCACTGCTACAGTGTGCCGCTTGGGAGCGTGGTGGCGCTCCCGCCGAGGGTTCGGATCCCACATACAGACCAGTTCCCACTCACTGGCTGAGCGAGGTGCGGGAGCAACACCAAGGGTTGCGATCCCGTTGCCGGTCCCGGTCCGGTACGGGGGCGACACTGAGGGTTGCGATCCGTTGCCGGACACGGAAAAAGACAAAAAGGAAAAACAAACAAACAAACAAAAAAACAGCTAAACCCTTATCTACCCCTCCTGTATGGGTTTAACATGAATAATTTGAGTGAGTGAGCTTGAAGGCTTGGAGTATGTGTCAGAAAGGGCGAAGAATCGGAACCCTTTAGGCATATTTTGGATAAGAAAAGGACTTTGAGGGCCTGAAAAGAGAAACTTCGGTTTTCATAAGATGGGGTGCTGTGCAAGGCAGCCTCAAGAGGCACTTAGTAATATTTTCTAAAACACCTACCTAAGTATACTTTTAGATCCAAGTTCCTCTAGGAGGGAAGATGTTAGAAATACTGAAAGAAAACTGAATCTATACACAGCCTTGGCCAACCTCAGCATGCTAGGGTTATGCATCTATGTGCCCGCAGCTCCGAGCAGAGGGGCCGGAATGGTGAGCTCAAAAGGGTGGCTAGACAGATGTTGTAGCCCGAGATCTGACCCAAAGGTGAGTGGGCTGGAGTGGAGGCAGCATAGGACCAGGGTCAGCACCCACCATCCAGCACCTTGGTTTCCTCTCCAGGCACAGGAAAGTCAGGGCACCTCTGCCTTGCCCTCCTCACAGGTAGCAAGGCTGACCCCCTGCTCCTGAAGGCGACTTGAGATCTGGTTAGGGCAAGTCTTGGGCAACACATTCATGGGTTCTCTAATTACTGTTCAAGCACCGGGAGGCCCTATCCCCAGGGGTCTGTGAAACAGCTGTGCTGGGAGAATGGCTTACCCACGTGATCTGCCTGACCCTCCTCAGAGGATGTTCCCCCACTGACCCCATCCCTACTTCTGGCTTCTGTTTTTCAGCTCCCCTGCTGTGCACACAGCGCCCCCGCCCCGCGCCCCCGTGGCTTAACGGGTAGTCTCTGTCCCCATCCTTGCCAAACATGGACTGGGCCAGAGAGCCAAGCTGGAGCTTGGCCACCTTGCACTTGGCATGGGGGTGGGGGCTGGTAAGGGATAGGAGAAGGGGCATTTGCCAGCAAAATCTTGCAGCCTCAGGTAGACCTAAGACAATTAGAAACTGCAGAGAATCAGGAGGGTCTGAAAGATCTTTGGCAATCGATTGGCCAGGTCCAACCCTTTCCTTCTGTTCAAGGTCGTTTTCCCAATGCCAGGATGACAACACGTTGTGGTGCATGTCTGCTCCAAGCGAGGGTGTGTATTATCCGGGTTACACTGGAGCAAATGACTGACCTTTGTGCCACCCCCTAATAGGCTTCTGCGCCTCCCCGCCCCCTTTCCCCTTGCTTCGAAAATTCCAGCAAGCGCAGGCCTGACAGCCTACCAGGGGAGAAATCCAAAGTCTGGCCCCAGACCTTCAACAGGCTTCCAGCCCCCGGCTTCGGTCCAGGGACGCACCAAATCCTTCCCCCCAGGGAGGGTTCAGTGCGCGGCCTCGGGACGATCCATGCATGGAGAGTCTGGGGGCTCCAGCCTCCGCCCCAGGGCCAGCGCGCGCCTGCCGCGGGTGGCCACCTGTCCGAGTGAGAGCGCGAGGAGGAAGGAGGGCGAGCAGCCGCGACTGACCTGAGATGCCGCCCCCCACCACGACCACGTCGCACTTGCTGCTCATGGCGCTCTCCCAGCTCCGGGCCGCCCCGGTGCCCGCTGCTCCGATCTCCGGGCCCCGGCCCCCGCCCGGGGAGGAGCGGCCGGCCACCGCCTCCGCCCGCAGCTCCGCCGCCAGTCGGGGGAGGGCGGGCGCCTGGGAGGAGAGGTCACCTGGGGCCTACAGGAGTCCCTCCCGGAGCCAGTACCCCTCGGCCTTCTGCATGGTATTTTCCCTTCAACCTCCCTAGCTTGGGGGCTGGGAGGTTGGCAGGTTGGGGTGTCTTTCTCCAGCGCCCCAATTACAGCTCGGTAAGAAGCAAATAAGACATACTAATTGAGTGCTTTCCAGGTGCCGGGCACTGTGCTAAGAGCGCTTTACGCACGATTCCTGTGCAACCTTACAACAACCCATTTTACAGATAAGGAAAGCGAGACAACGCAGTGAGTGGCCAAGATAAGAAAAAAAGTCAGGGGGGGAAAAAAAAAAAAAACAGGAAGATTGGAAGGTTCCGAGACCCATTTCGATCCACCACACAGTATTGCCGTTTCTTGGCATACACTTGGGTGGGATTCCCAGCCCACCTCACCCTCCTTCCAACCCCCACTCTGTTCCCATTCCTCCTGCGTGATTAACTTAGGAAAGCTCCTCCCTAGCGTTGTAAATGCAGCACCTAAAGACACTCTTGTTTCCCCACTTTTGCAACTGATCAAAACAGCCAGCTGCACATTGAGCAACCCAGTATGGCAGGGGTGGAAGCTGTTGAGGCTGGACCCCAGGACGCTGGTGGCTGCAAGGGAGAGGTCTTAGATGGGCAGGGCGAGAGTCAGAGCCCCCTGAAGCAGCAAGCTGAGTTATTTTTGCGACCCTGGGATATGGGTCTGGAGGCCCTGCCTTAATCAAACATAGGGATGATTCAACAAGATTATGGGTGTTTAAGCTGACGTGGCTCCGCAGTAAAAGAGGTACAGAGTATTTTCTCAGAGCAGTAGGAAAGCCACCTCTGAGAACTGAAAGTGTGAGGAAGCAATGTAGAGTGGCTTTTCAAGAAATAATTGGCTGTGCCAGGTGCTTCTGTTCAGGCCAGGGGAGCTGCAGGCCTGGCAGGGACTGGCTCCAGGACTGGTGAATTGGTGAGAGCCTGAAGCAAACCTCTGCCTCATCCCACCGTGCTCCCTGTATTCACCTGCTACTAAGGTATCCTGAGCTTCGGCAGCCCTCTGACTAGAAGAGGGTTCGGGCACTTCTGTGACTGAGAAGTCATTGGTGGCAGAGAAGGTCTTTGTCCAGCTCTGACTTCGATTCTAGAAATTTCCATCTCTCCTGCTGTGGTATTAAACAGACCCTGTGCCTGAACACTGAGCCCACCCCATATTCCCAATGCAAGGAGCAAAGCAGGCTGACCCTGCAGACGGCCTGCACTAATCTCCTCCTTGCCATCTTCTACCTGGTCCACCTCTGTCCACAGGGTCCTGAAGCTGCGGGCTCCTTAGCTATGGAAACTCTGTCCCCTCACCTAGCCTGCAAATGAATCACGTGTCAGGTAAGGTGAAATGGATAGAGAGGATCTTTGTTGGATCTGCTTGGGATCTCTTTTGCTTGGTTCTAGCAATACAAAGTCAGCCAGGGGCCTGAGCATCTAAGACTTTGAGTCCAAGGCAGCTTGACCATCCCTTCTCTACGTCCAACTGGCCACGCGGGCAGGAGAGGAACCAGAGTTCCATGGTATCTGGAGAAAACTCACTGGCAAACAGCATTTTCCCCAGACAAAGGTAACCAGTGCCTTGTGCTCTGTGAGGTGAAAAATGGGTTGAATTAGAGCACAGGCCCTGGTTGTAGGGGAAACAGGAGCCATCAAAGGGTCTCTGAGGCCACACCTTGTCCCCACACACAGGCAGTCATCCAGGCTTGTTCAGGGCCCTCAGGCTCCTTGGTGGAGTAGCTCCTGAGGTTTGTCTTCTCCCTCTGCATTGTGTGGCTAGATGAAAAGCAGTGCTTCTCAAACTTGACTGTGCATACAAATCACCCGGGTCGGGGGTGGGGTCTGAGAAGGCACATTTCTAACAAGCTCCACGTGATGCCAGTGCTGCAGGCCCACGGACCACACACTGAGCACATTCTCCTCCACTCCAGGCTTCAGCGTCCCCGTCAGTTCCCGAACCAGCTCCGTGCTCTAGAGCCCATTTCCTATCTCAAGGCCCCCCTAATTAGAAGTTGTCCGTTCATTACATCAGCGTTTATGGAACGCCTGCTATGCTGAGCCCTGGGGAGGAGATGAACAAGACAGAGGCTGCCCTTGCCCTCACGGGGCTCATGCTCCACCAGGGAAGACATCCAGGAAGAGTGATCGCAAGCACAATTCTGCATATTGCTCTGGAAAATATCGCAGGGCCAGTTAACCTAGCCCAGGCAATCATGGAGGACCTCCAGGAGGAAATCATGTTTCTACTGGGACTTGAAGGATGAATGGAGTTAACCAATCCATTGAGGAAGAGGAGCACTCCGAAGTGAAAAGCAAGTGCTAAGTTGGGAGGCAAGCCTGAGGCTGGAGCATTGGAGGACATGGACACAGGCCAGTGTACCAAGAACATCTGTGACCACCTTTAGGACTTATCAAAAATGCCACAAAATTAAGAGTGAATAAGAAAATGATAACAATGCATGATTAACAATGAATAAAATGATAGGCAGCGTCATTTATTTTTGTGTGTGCTTTTGTCTTCTCTTCCCAACTAGGTAATAAATTCCTACAGGAAAGGATAATGCATTATCTTTTATTCATCCATTCAAGAATAATTTACTGAGCACCAACTCTATGTCAGGCATTGTGCTCATCATCAGAAATATGCCATTATGAATAAGAAATGATGCAAATCCTAGGAAACTAAATATGAAAACAGACAATTACAATAAACCTAATTCATGTCCAGTGGAGTGAGGCTCAACACCTCTAACCAAGAAACGCAGAAGAATGCTGTTTGCCCCTAACAGTGTTTATTTGCCTTTTCAACTTGATGAAATCTATGTTTCTTTCATCAATTAAAATGAACTTACTTTCATTTTTTATTAGAAGACTGCCAAAGAGATAAAATGTCCTCATTACTTCTTTCTTGCTGTCCAGCTTTTCATTAACGGATATTTCAGTGAGTCTGTTATGATGCCACGGGAGGTTTTAATAAAAACACAGGCTGTGCAGAACAGAGTTCACCAGATATTATCAAAGTTGTACATTTGACTTTTTTTTTTTTAATGCTGGAAGCTTGACAGGAGATGGAAAATTTGTTTTAAAATTAAATTCTTTAGAGCTTACCAGTTTCTTTTTCCCAACTACTCTGTTAATCTTTTTTAAAAACATACATAAAGGAATAAAATGATGAAAGCATCAACCATTGCAGCCAGGACAGCTTTTTAATAATATTAAATTGGAAGTGTTATAGGGCCCCTGGTTCTATCAAGTGAAGTATCCATTATTAGTTTGGATTCTAATCTGAGAATGTCCAAATCTCTTTCTTGGTGTAATGAGGAGGTGGTAGGGAACCCTTCAATGGGCCAAGACCTTTCTTCTGGCCCCAAAGACTTACTTAGAAGGAAATCTCATCCTCAAGCAGACCAAGAGTTAGGAGATCCCAGCTTCAGTACAAATCAAGGCCGTTCATTGGAAGTTGGGCTACAGAATCTAGATCTAACTCAAAATCCCATAGGTTTTTTTAAGATGCCAAAAGAAAGACCTATCCCAAGGCCAGGGGACTTGTCAAGACCTTGATCGAAGTGAACTTGTCAGGGAATGAGTCAAATAACAGGTGGGCATTCTCAGTTCACCTTAACAAACTGACAGCTCTGTAGATGTGCTGAGCTGGCTTATAGAAACGAGGTTGAGAAACAGAAAAATGACTATTCTTGCACAAAGAACCAGAGTATGGCTCTTTCCTCTATGACCTCATTGCCATAGCACAGGCAGCACAGGGAACACAAGGGCACAATACAGAGGTGCTGGCCCCAGAACAAATGGAGTCAGGCAGAGACACTAAACTCCAAGGCTTCAGAAAGATAGAGGTCATCCTCAGACATGTTGCAGAGCATGCTGAAGAAAAACAGGACCTTATTTGCATTATAAGTGCTAAACAATCCGTACCCAAAGTTAATCTTTTACAATGACTAATGTTAAAACTAAGAACATTTCTACAAATCTTAAGTAGGGTCCAAAACAAGGGGTGACATATTAGAAGAGATGGCATGAAAAGAGGGACACAAAGAGGGAGGTTAAATAGCAAAACATTAACTCAGAAAGAAGAGAAAATCAGAGGCAGACATTTCCCAAGAACATCAAGTTAAAGGTTTTCACACCAATTCTTTTGGTAAATAGGAAATTAGAAATTAATATTAGAGTCCCACCATATGCTCATTACTGGTTGTTGAATAGTTATTTTCAATGAATTTTTCTGCTTTATATAATTCTAATTTTATAGTGTGAGGAGTTCACTGATGCAGAATCAATTCTTTGGTTACTTTTGTACAGCCTTGAGTTAAATAATCTCTTCATGTTTTATTATAAATAGATATTTATCTCATCTAGACTTCAGACGGTGATTGCAATCAAAAGTTATCAGATAAGAAAAGTAACTCTTCTTGTAGATGGGTACCATAATAAGACATGTTTCTGGCTGGGAGGGTTACACGTTATAAAATGATGCTTATAGCTGGGACTTGAGTTAACTTGAACTCCTTTAAGTAATAGAAAGCCCATTTATATGAAATGGTTGAAACAAAGTGTTTGTAGTATAATAAGAAAGATATTTGGTGTTTGTCCCCTGTTCCCGTGTATATAAATGCCCTACTCCGTTTTCTGTTGCTATAACAGAATACCACAAACTGAATAATTCATAAAGAACAGAGATTTATTTGGCTCACAGTTCTGGAGGCTGGGAAGTCCAAGATCCTAGTGCCAGCATCTGGAGAGTTTTATCCCATGGTGGATGGGTGGAGGGTGGAAGTGAGTAGAGGAGACAGAGAAGGAAGTGGACCAAACATCCTTTTTATCAAGAACCCACTCCTGCAGTAACTACCCCAGTCCATGATAATGGCATTAATTCATTCATGCGGATAGACCCCTCGTGATCTAATCATCTCTTAAAGGTCCTGTCAATACCATTATAATGGTAATTAAACTTCAACATGAGTTTTGGTGAGGACATTCAAACCATAGCAATATATATTACAGAATTAGGGTGTTTAGAAATTGGAGAGGGAAGTACTGTGGTTACTAGAGTTGGGGGGTGGGAAGTCTGGTTAATGAGCACAAAATTACAGCTAGATAGGAAAAATAAGTACTGTTGGTGTACAGTCAACCTAGGAATCTATAACAATGATTTACTACTTGTTACTAGAAGAGAGGAGATCAAATGTGCACATCACAAAGAAATTACTGGGTTTTGCAAGGATGAATATGCTAATTACCCCGAATGGATCATCACACATTGTATGCATATATTGAGATATATCTCTGTACCCCATAAATATGTACAATCAATATGTTTTGATAAAAATTTTTTTTTAAAAAATAGAAATTGTTTCTGAGGTCCATTTGTCTGTGGGGGTACAGCCAAGATTGTGGACAAGCAGCTGAGTGTGGCTTATGGGACAGGGACTCCTCAGAAGATGCAGATGCATCATCTTGTTTTTTTAGGCCAGGCACCCACATCTACAAGTGAAGAAAAATATTCTACTGGAAAGGGCAAGTTGGAGGCACTACAGGAAGTTACTGTTCCTCAAAAATGTAGCAGTACCAGAATAGGACGGAGGTAATTCTCTCCAGGGGTAGAGGGTAGCCTTGCGCCTAAAGCATGCAGCCAAGGGTAATGTGTCTAATCCCACAGGACTGAGGATTCTGTGCTCAGAATGGACCAAAATTCAAGAGATGGGGAAGCAAGCAGAAGGTATCCTAGGAATTATTCTCAGGATCCACGACTGTAGAAGAGAATGGAAAGGAGCAGGAAGGTGAAGAAGAGGAAATGGAGCTGTGATACATTCCCAATGGAAGCCTCAGCAGAGAACCCTGGGACTGGAATGGTCCTTCAGAGTTGTCCCCTCTTGGAGTAAGGGCCAGGCCCCAATCCATCATTTGATGGGGGCTGCCTAAGAAAGGTGAAGCTGCTGTCAACAACTGAGGCAATCCCCAAAGGGGGCTGATGGATGATTTTATTTGGAATTGTATTAAATTTATAAAATTAACTTGGGAAGAGCCAACATCTTTGTGATGTTGACTCTTTTATTGCAGAATATGCAATGGTTTTTCACTTATTCAAATATAACTTTGTGTATTTCCAAACTGTTTTGAAATTTCCTCATTTGGGTTTTGGATGTACCTTGTTAATTTTATGCCTAGGTATTTTATTTATTTTTTTCTATTGTGACTGAGGTTTTATATTTCATCATATCTTTGAATATGATACCGTTTCTTTTTTAATGGAGGACTTTAATTTTTGCATATTTATTTTATAACCTATTACTTCATTAAAATCTCTTGTGATTTGCTGAAGCTTTTCCATTGTTTTTTTTGGGGGGGGGGTTCCACAAAGGATCTGAAAATAGAGATAGTTTTACCTTAGAATATCCAGGAAGATCCTTAAAAAGGAGAGTAAAATATAAAGGGAGGCAGAGGATTGGCCCTATCAGACACAAAAAATATTTTTTTAAATTTAAATTTTTATTTTTTCCAGCTTTATTGAGATATAATTGACAAATAAAATTGTATATATTCAAGGAGTACAACAAGGTGATTCAATATACATAAATGTTGTGAAATCATTACCACAATCAAATTAATTAACACATCCATCAGCAGACATAGTGACCATTTGTGTGTGTGTGTGTGTGTGTGTGTGTGTGTGTGTGTGAAGGACACTTAAGATCTACTCTCTTAGCAGATTTCAAGCAAACAATACAGTATTATTAACTATAGTCATCATGACGTACATTAGATCTCCAGAACTTATTCATCTTATTTATTTATTTTTTTTTAATTTTTATTTTGTCAATATACAACGTATATGATTATCATGGCCCTTCACCGACACCTCCCGCCCTCCTCCCTCTCTCCCCTCCCCCCCAAGAATGTCCTTTCCGTTTGCTTGT
>NW_007734039.1:90882-100267 GCF_000696425.1 Galeopterus variegatus | reverse complement strand
ATTTAGTTTATGAAAATTTACTAATACTTTGTGGCAAGTAAATTAGCAAAGTATAAAACAGAAAGAAAGAACCATAAAGAATTGACATTGTATGGACAACTATGCCTGCTATTTCCACCAGTGACTCCCTAAATTAGCATCTATTATACAGTACAAAATATTTCAGTATAATCAGATTTATAAGTTAATTAGAATCTATGTCCTAGGGCAAGCTATTTAACTTTCAGTTACTATTTGAAGTCCACTTGGAGGCAATCCACACTAAAGAAGTGTCTAAAGCAAGATCATAGGGTCTTTGATCAACAGAAGAAATGCCAGAAATTATTTATTTTATTTTTATCATTTATTTTTATTTATTTCTAATGAAATAAATGATATTCAAAAAATGTGATTGGGAAGAATATATAATCCGTAGGACTTTTCAGAGGCTGTTACCTCTACTTGGAATGTTCACCATGACTAATTTCCTAATATCATTCAAAATTTTTTTCAAGGGTTATTTTCTGTATATAGGAGACTTTGACCACCCTATTTAAAATCCTACCACCACTTCTCCTCTTGGTCCCCCTTAACTAGTTCTGTTTTCTTCTCTTTTCCCACATTATTTACTGTCTTTTAACATGCTTTCTAGCTTTCTATGTCTGATTGTCTGACTCTTTCCTGTAAGCTTCACAAGGTCATACATCTTTGCTTTTCTTTTCAATGATGGCCCCAGTTTCTAGAACATTGCCACTCAATAAGTGATTACCAAATTATTTTTGATAAATAAATGAATAAGTGTTTCTTTCCTTTGTTCTTCTCCCTTTACTATTGCACCCTTTTATACCTAGAGCTGTATACATTAGGTAACTGTAATTTGTGGTGTTTTCTTCTTCCACTTTAAAGCTCTCATTTATTACGACTGTTATGATGAATTTTCCTGGTTTACAATTATGCTTGAAGATGAAGGACGGTCATTGAACATACAACATTCTATCCCATAAAACAGTAATTCTTAATCTTAGTGATAAGAAATAGCAGGCTTCTGCCTCCTAAAATTGCAGAATTTCACACCAAATCCCCCAAATTTCAATATAGTAAATCTGAGGAGGGGCCTAGAAATCAACACCATAAAAAGCAATGTAGGTAATTTAAATACAGGTGGTCATTTGATAAAAATTTGAGAAATACTTTTGGGGTGCCCACAAATTGATTATGGTGAGCTCTCTAACTCTGAGTGATAAACACCCTTACAGATTTTTAACTCATAAAAATGTAACACATTTGTAGTTTGTTTTACTTGGATGGATTAAAACAGTAAAAGACAAATCATTTCTTTATTTCTGGTGCATTTATTTATCCAACATATTGATTTATGTTAAATGACCATGTGATAATTAACCAAATAATTTCTAGTTTAGCTAGAAATTTTTCTCTGTCTTGGCTGATTTTCATCAATAAATAAAATTTAAGTTGTACCTTTAGGAGAAAATCTTGTAATTACTTCCAAATGGTGTTATTTAGATATGGTAATTAAAATGCAGTCATTCATTTTACAGATAATTGCAATGATTCATAATTCAATCTAAACATATTCCTGTCAAGACTGCATTAGCTATATTACCAATCCATAATCATGTCTCAATTTATGTAACTGTTTGCGAAGTTATTATGCTCTACTCTTTCAGGCTAAATTTACTTTTATTTGTAGCTGTAATTATTGTAACCAATCTCCACAGCAAGTTGCAAATAAATCTATGGCAGAAGACAATTTGCCATTCCTGGTATACACAAACTCTATGTATCTCTCTCAAATTCATTCATCTCTACAAAAATTTTGAACTACCAATAAAAGATAAATAATATAAAATATAATAAAATAAAAGCAATTTAGGGTGGTATAAGTAAAGCATGGGCCAGATCACTTTCCATTTTTGTGTCAAACTCCCTCTTATAAACTTCTTGACTATTTCTTTAATAAAGTTTCTTAAAAACATGAGCACTATTGAATTAGTAAAATTTAAAAATAAGGAGTAGATTCTATTTTTTCAAAATTGCATTGAAGACAGGTGTGAATTGACTTTCTTCTGGGTATAGACTTGAAGACATTTTCTACAGAGAGAAAGAACTGAAATAATTCTCTCTACAACTGAAGACAGAAAAAAGTCACTTTTATCTTAGATTGTGTTAGAGATGTATTTTAATTGTTCAGATTATCTCAATAAATATTCCATGTAACTCTGTGTTTAGACTCAGCGTAATATAAGTCACTTGGAGATTTTAATCACTTTAGGCCTGGTTCCTCCATCTCTGTAAGGTCTGGTTCCTCCATCTCTGTAGATGGGCACATTAGTTTGGAATTTAATCCTACAAGCATTTATTGAGCACATACCATCTAGAAAACATGTGTCAAATGCTGGCAAGGAAGAATAAGAGCACAGGTAAGAGAAAAGACCCTACAATAAGGGTCTTTATCAAACTAAGTGATAGAACTAGAATTAAAAATGATTTTGCTGACTGTTGCTGCCACACAGATAATTATAATTATATAAAGTCTCAGGAGGCCATCAATCCCATCTTTAAAATGAGAATGAGTTGGTTAGACTACAAAATCAGTTTTGTTTTTCTTTTTTTCTTTTTTTCAACCCTTTAAAGAACTTAAGGACTTAAAGTCACTAGTATACTACAGTTTTCTTCCCTTACTGTTTGTCAAGTTTTATGTTGAATATTAATGCATATTACTTCAGGTGTTGCTAATGTTTGTTTCATCCTCATTCCTTTTAAGTATTTATCCTATTTTGCAGGGGCTGAACATCTTGGAATCAATAGTTCTAGTGGGAAATATTTGCAAGAGATTTGGAAAGCAAAAGAGAAACAGAAGCTATCTTTCTCCTCCTACAACCCAGGGTACAGATGGCCTAGCTTGTCAGATGCATAGCTCTGCAGTGGCCTCAGATGTGGTGGTGGAAATTATTTCTCTTAGGGTTGCAGGCACCTATGACAACTGGTACTCCCCCATCAGGAAAGCTTGGGAGGCAAACCTAAGTGTGGAAGGTGACCTTCCTTAATTTTTGTTCCTCCATCCTTTATAACAGTTTGTAAGCACTTAATTCCTTGTTCAAAATTCCTTCTTTCATAAATCCTGGGTGATTTATGTTTTCCAGATTCTGCTTGACACTGATTCTTATAAAAAATGTGTTGTCCTCAGAGGATAGGCATGTCTAGGCCACATTCAGATTTAATCACATAGACTTTCCTTTTCCTCTCAAAAATCCACAGCACCAGCATTATCTCTAAGACAAAGAGAATGTAATAAATATATACTTAACTTCTGGAACATCAGTAAGAAATAATTGACATGAAGTGGCCCTTTGTATTGATAAAGGTGCCTTAAATGCACTAAGTCAATATAAAGAATGGTGGAACACCCTTTTTTAAAAATTTTTAAATTTTTTTTTGTTTTTTATTGCACATACATGTGGGGTACAACGTTGATTTTCAATAACTGTGTAGAATGTGTGGTGGTTGGATCAGTATAGTTAGCTTATTCATCATTACAATATGCAATCATACTTTGTGTCCTTTGAACAATTCCTCATTAGACCCCCTCCCCTCCCCTTTTCCACATCTAGTTTTCTAAAAGTTCAACATATTACTGTGATTGTTTGTTTCTTTCTCTCTGTCTCTCTTTATTGTTTGTTTGTTTGTTTATGGATTCAGCTCCCAGTTATGAATGAGAACATGTGATCTTTCTCTTTCTGTACCTGGGTTGTTTCACTTAGTATAATTTTCTCCAGGCTCATCCATGTTGTTGCAAATGGTAGATTTTCATTCTTTTTTTATGGCTGAGTTGTATTCTGTTGTGTATATATATCACACTTGCCTTATCCAGTCATCCATCAGTGGACATTCAGGTTGGTTCCATCACCTAGCTATTGTAAATAGATCTGCAATAAACATGGGAGTGCAGGCATCCCTTCAACCTGATGTTTTCCAATCATCTGGATACATTCCCAGGAGTGGGATTGCTGGATCATATGGCAGTTCTATTTGCAGTTGTTTAAAGAATCTCCATACTGTTCTCCATAATGGCTGTACTGATTTACAGTCCCACCAACAGTGCAGGAGGGTTCCCTCTCTCCACATCCTCCCCAGCATTTGTTATTCTCCATCTTTTTTATAATAGCCAGTCTGATTGGGGTGAGATGATTGATATCTCAAAGTGGTTTTGATTTGCATTTCCCTGATGATTAGTGATGTTGAGCATTTTTTTTATATACCTGTTGGCCATTTGTATGTCTTCCTTTGAGAAATGTCTATTCAGCTCCTTTGCCCATTTTTAATTTAATTTGATTTAATTTTATTAATTTTTTTTTGACATTCTATGATGCTGTTGCAGAGCAGTTAGGAGGGAGGGGGAAAAGGGAAAGGGGAAGGAAATGTGATGGAAGAAGGAGGAAGGAAGAGGGGTGGGATTGAGGCCTGTGGCATCCCCATATTCCCACAAGGGAGACCAGGGGGCTTCCAGAGGTAGCTTGGTCATTGCTAGGCTGGGTGCAGATGTCAGGGGTATGTGGCAAAGCCCTGGCCTCCCACCTCCCTAGCTCAGGAACTTGGGGCCCTTCTTGCTGCAGCTTGGTGGTCACTGCTGGGCTGGCTGCAGGTGTGGGGGGACTGTGACCAAGGTCCTCGACCTCACACTATCCCAGCTTGGGAGAGCCCAGGGCACTTCCTGTGGCAGTTCAGTGGTTGTCACTGGTCCTTTGCCCTTTTTTAAATTGGATTATTTGTTTTTTGCTGTAAAGTTGTCTGAGCTCTTTGTATATTTTGGATATTAATCCCTTGTCAGATGCATGTTTTGCAAATGTTTTCTCCCATTCTGTAAGATGTCTTTTCTCTCTGTTGTTTGTTTCCTTTGTTGTGCAGAAGATTTTTAGTTTGATATAATCTCATTTGTTTATTTTTTTCTTTTGTTGCCTGTGCTTTTGGGGTGTTATTCAAAGTACTTAAGCAATCGTATACACAGATTTGCTTTTATTTTAACAGTTTATAAAAAAAATTAAAAGCTTGAGAGAAAATATTTCTAAAGATAATAACACAATTTTTTTTTCGTTTATGTTAAGTCAAAACAATTCTTCTCCATAGTCAGTATGCAGAGTTTTGCCAGCCTTTAGATATTATATCCATAGGTCCTTTTGATCTCTTCTGCCAACTGTTATCTGAGGATAACAGTGTACATTATATCTGAGTAAATATGGTAGAAGAGAATCAGAGTACAGCATATGTAGAATTTGTTATTACATTTGATAGAGATGTAAACTCTAATTAAAAAAATTAAAACTTTAATACCTACGATATTCTTTTTTTTGGATGGTCTTGCTTTTGTTTATTTATTCTAACATAAGTATGTGTAACAGCCAATGTTGTCTAAATACTTAATGGAGATCGAATATTTTCAAAGTTCTCATTTTCTTATTTTATAGCTTGACTTAATGAAGCTCAAAGAACCACATTCCCTTAGACATTGTAATGGTTAGGATACAAATAATTTGACAGCTTGATCATATAGCTGTAGTAACATGGATAAGCTTTGTTTCAACCCATATTCAGGATGTATAGCTCCATCAGACTAAGAAATGGCAGTAATATAAGAACATGTGCTGTAAATGCAGCAGTTTAGCAAAGCATTTAATGACAATTTTGTGGAGATTGCAGTAAAGGGAACAGGAAGTTTACATATCAGGCCTGCAATGCTCTTTCTTGTAAACATTTACAAAGACATGATTAAAGGAGCATTTCCTCTTTATATCTGCCATTTCACCATTTGAGGCTTTGAACACTAATTTTTAGCAGCAAATGATTATGGTTCAGAAGACAACTATCTTTTATTTATTGTAATGAATTTTTAAGGGAAGGGCAAAAGGTAATTTATCCATGGTAAGTGTAACCTTTTGAAACTATTTGTTAGCTAAAAAAATCAGATTACAGTCACTAATCTGAGGTATGCATAAGTCAAACTTTGCATTATTAATGTAAAATACCTTTATATGTTAAAAACTATATTTGTACTTTTAATGTTAAAAGAAACAACTTCAGTATCTTAGTTAAATATTTGGTTTGCAATCATTTATTAAAGCCAAAGAAAATATAAATATATAACTTAAAAGAATATATCTAAAACAGCATTTGTTGTAATTTTTATATCATTCACTATTTGTGAGTTACAGCATATAAAATACAATATGTAGCTAAATCCACTGCATTCTAAAACTTAATGTGGCCTTTATGTGTGGTGAATGCTTTCTTATTTAATGAAAAAGCAAAATTCAGAGTTGAATCTCTAAAGATATGTGTCTATGTATATACAAAAGCTCAAAGATTAGAAGGCAAGCCCATTACACAAAGTGATAGCCTAAGTGAGGTCTCTTAAAGGTTATGGCCAGTTAGAGTCAGAGGTGGAGAAATGGGTGAGACCCATAAGATCTTCATAGTTGAGGAGGTGGTTCAAATTAATGTGGGGATTGGCATTCTCTTATGGAAAATGAATAATGGATACGTGTAGCAAAGGTCTGAGGTTTTGGGTATCAGTATAATATAATTTTCAGAGTAAAAGACATGATATAGCTGGTTCCTAGTTCAAGGCAGATATTTATACTGTACCAAATAAAGGCCAGGTTTTTTAGACATAGATACATATATTTCATTAAGAACAGAAAAAAAAATTCAGGATGGCCATCACCAGTGATGAAATAATAAGTGAAGTGTCCTTGGCTTAGAGCTACTTTTTCTGAAATGATTTGATATGCATGTCTTGTAGGAGCTGGCATATGAAGCCAAACCATATTTTGTCTGAATATGTGTCTTCGACTTGGCAGCTGGTCCTCTCTCCAGAAAGATTTCTTTCTGAAGCATGAGAAGTAATCGGGTAGCTATGAGTTATTTTTTTAAAAAATGAGAGTTTTATGCAGGTTTAACTGTTTTTTTTTCCCAGTATTTTTCTCCCATTCTTTAATTCTGTACTAGTGTATTTTAACCTCCTCTGGTATTTCTTGATTTTTCTCTCTAAATTCTTTTCTGGAATCTGTTTTGGTAGAATAGCCATGGCTTTCTGAAGGTGGTGGTGGCCAAGCCTCTCACTTGGGTTACAACGTTGAAAAGATTAAAGGCTTGACTCTTTTTGTCCCTTGGGTTAGCTTCATATAGGACTATTATTCTTCTGAAAGTTTAACAATATCCTCAAAAACCTTGTAATATTTTTGTTGAATTCTAGCTTTCAATTATTTTTATATTATTTTCTTTGTTTTTAAACTGACTTGCCGATTTTCCTTTAGAATTTTTTTTCAAGCTCTGTTAGTGTTGGCTTATGTCTACACTTTTCCTCATAAGCAATATTTTTTGACCTTTTTTTCAAAATCGATCATTACTCTTTGATCATTTACTCATCATCTAGAATCACACCACAGTGCTCCTTAATTTGTTTAAGATATTTTGAAACTTATTTCTCAATGTGTTGTTCACTCAGATGATAAATTTTCATTATTGTTAAGAAAAAAAAGTCTCTAAGGAAAAAATATTAATAAATATGGGATCTAAGAAAATCAGGCCCAGCCATTGGTGCCTAGGATTACATTTTATACCTACCACATATTTCATCATGTATTTTAAAATTCAAATAATTATATTTAAATATGTTATGAGGATTTGATTTCTCTTGGTCTATTTATCTCAAATGGCTGAATTCTTCCAACATGTCTATTTCTTTAGATATTTCCATTTTAATATTATTACTCAATTTTAATATTATTACTCACTTCTCTGGTAGCCTTTTTTTTTCTGTCGAGTGGTATGTCTCATTTCATTTACATTGGCCTTCAATAGTGTCTTTTGGCTATTTTTCTTGTTGATCGATGGGTGTCACATGGTAAATTCTTTCTCAGTTACCACAACTGGCAAGTGACTGACTTTATTCTAGTGACATCTATTTCTAAGTCACCTGTGGTTCTTCTAGTGACATCTGTTTCAAAGCCACCTGTGCGGCTTTATCTGAAGCACAAAAATGCCACATCTTTCATCTGCATGGTGGATTCCAACTCTGACCACATAGGTGGTGTAGTAAACAGATCTTCAGGCTGTGAACAAGTGATAAGAAAACCAAGCTGAAAACTGAGAGAGATGGCTAGACCTTAGAAATGCTAGGGCAGCACCACAGTAGCCAGTGTGGTAAACACTTGTCTGAACCTGAGACCTGACTTTCCTACTTAAACTCAGTGGTGAGTGCTCAGTCAAGAGACATAACCAGAAATACGATAGATACATCAATATAAAATACTATGAAATATTCCAAATAACCCAAAGAAGGAAGTTGAAAGGGAAATTAAACAAACTGGAAACAAACAACAACAACAACACACACACAAAAAAAAAAAAAATGGGGGAAAGAGAGAGGAAATAAGCAGCAAACAAAGAATAATATGGTGGACCTCAATCCAAACATATCAATAATGACTTTAAATGCAAATTGTCTAAACACAGTAATTAAAAAACTGGCACTGTCAGATTGGATAAAAAAAGCAAGACCCAACCATATATAGTCTACAAGAAACTCACTTTTTAAATGATGTCATAAGTAGGCAACAAAAAAAAAATAGGGAAAAAATATTCCACCCAAATATTAGTCATAAAGCTGGAGTGGCTCTATTAATATCAGACAGATTAGACATCAGAGCAAAGAAAATTACATGGTGTAAAAAAGCATATTACATCGTGATAAAAGGGTAAGTTCACCAGGAAGACATAACAATCCTAAATAAGTATGCACATATATACAGAGCTACAAAATATATTTTTAAAACTGACAGAAATGAAAGGAGCAATATAATAGTCTGTAATTTTAATTGAAGACTTCAAGACTTCTCTCCTAGAGATAGAATCAAAACACAAAAAATCAGCAGGGATATAGAAGAACTAAAACCACCGTTGCCCAACTAGATCTGACATTCATAGAACACTACCCCCACCAATAGCAGAATATTATACTCAAGTGTACTTAGAATATTCACCAAAGTAGACCTATCCTAGACCATAAAACAAACTCTGACAATTAAAAAATAATTAAAATTATATAAAATATGCTCTCTAACCATAATGGAAATAAACTAGAAATAAATTATAGAATATCTCCAGATGATTGAAAATTAAACATACTTCCATATAAGACATTGATCAAATATGAAGATTCAAGGAAAATTAAAAATATTAAAAAATTGAGAGCCGGCCCGGTGGCGCACTGCTACGGTGCACCGCTTGGGAGCGCGGCGGCGCTCCCGCCGAGGGTTCGGATCCCACATGCAGACTGGTTCCCGCTCACTGGCTGAGCGAGGTGCGGGTGCAGCACTGAGGGTTGCGA
>NW_007734039.1:85961-89882 GCF_000696425.1 Galeopterus variegatus | reverse complement strand
CACTGAGGGTTGCGATCCGTTGCCGGACACGAAAAAAGAGACAAAAAAGGAAAAAAAAAAAATTGAAAATATTTTGAGTTACACAAAGAAATGAAAATATGGCATATCAAACTTTGTAAGATGCATCTAAAGCAGTGATTAGAAGGACATTTATTGCATTAAAATGCTTATTTTTGAAAAAAATATATATATATTCAGCAAAAAGTCTGAGCTTCCACTTTAAGGCACTAGAAAAAAGAAAAGCAAAATAAACCCAAAGAATGTAGAAGAAAAGAAATAAATATAAGAGCAATATGAATAAAACTGAAAACAGGAAAACGTGAGTAATTGAGAAAATCAATAAAATAAAAAGACGTTTCTTTAAAAAGACCAATAAAATTGATAAACCTCTAGTAAAATTGACAAAGATAAAAAGAGAGTAGATGCAACTAGCCAATATCAGAAATGAAACCAAGGCTATCACTACAGATCCTGTGGCCAGTAACAGAATGAAAAGGGAATACTGTAAAAAACAGTGTGCACGTAAATGCAACTACTAACATGATGTGGACTAATGCCTTGAAAACCACACATTACCAAAACTGAATGATATGAAATAGATGATCTGAAAAGCCTTATATGAATATATGAAAAGTCTTATATTTATTAAAAAATTTAACCTGTAACTAGAGAGTGGGATGGTAGGTTAACAGATTATCAGTACTGGAAGCGATATGAGAGGGAATCTAGGATGAACATTGTTATTTGATAATGACTTCTTAACCAATTCTTATACTGCTATAGAAAAGTAGTGGAAAAATAATAGATGAAAGGTATATATATGTTTTTATATCTGTGTTAGTAACAATTTTACTCTTTTAAAAATTATTCTTAAAGAGCAGCTTTAATCATTAAGGACCAAAGCGAGTTAACCTAGAGAGTGTGAGGATGCCCGGTCCAATGTGAATTTGAGAAAATGATGAATAACTTTTGAGGATAAATATATACCATGGGACATTTGTGACATGTACCAAACACACACACACAAATCAAAAACTTGAAATTAAGGAGAACCTGCTAAAGAACAAAGCTCGTTATAAATTATTTCATCCAGCAATTTCAGGAAGTCCAAAATTTAAAAATGATCTATTTTTTAAATAGAATTGTTCTATTTTTAACAGAAATATAGGATAGCAAAAAAAAGCATTTTTTAAAAATACTTATTAACTAGTCTTATTAACATTGATGAAATTACCACCAAACACAAATTAAGAATAAAACATTTAAATTGTGGAAGAAGTGCTGATAAGTAATAAAAATTAAGAAGTAGACAAAAATAGCTATCCCTCAGCTATAAATAACTTTACAATATCTGGAAACAAATGACTGTATCTGACATCTATTGTCAACGTCTGATGTGGCAGAGATACAGCCAAAGAATGTTTTCATGTATTTTAAATGACTTATGATAAATCAGCTCTCTTATTTTCTAGTTCTTTGTGGTCACTCCCTATTTCCTGAAATTGATACTAAAATGAAAGATCCTGCAAGTCTTTTAACTTGTTTTTAGGGAAAACAACCACTTAATAAGTCATAAACTCTGCTTCTACTCAGATGGTGCACTCTCTGAATAAGTGAGTTCATGAGTCAACAGCTCACTCTATTCACTTATAAAATAAGTGGGGTGGAGTTCTTTCCGAGTTTCTTTAATGGAGGTTAAGAAATAACATTTTAGGGTGTTAAAAAAGCCACAGAATAAATATTCATATTATCTTTTAATTCTATTTTTTCATGAACTTTTATAAAAATACCCTCTTAAATCTACTTCTCTTGGCAGTGGCTTACAATCTGAATTTTGATGTAAGCAAGCTGCCAAATGTAGTGGTTTGTACCCTGCCATCTAACTGAGTTTTACTGGTAAACCATAATTACTACTAGAATCCTTTTTCTAATTATGCAGACACAGTTTTCAGTTTGCATTAGAATGTTCTTATAAATGCAGGAGAAGCATTCTTTCTGTTACAATTTAGACGGTCAATTAAGTTAGGATATGGCTTATTGTGGGATTCTTACCTGTTACTGTTCTAATGGAGTTAATGCATAGAACTAAGTAAGGTATTTCATTCTATAATTAAAGTTTAAAATGTTCTAGGTTAAAATGACCAGTCTATGCTAATTATATGACACAGATCAAGGAGGTCCCTTAATTCTCGGAAATTATAAGCAAAATACCATGTAATTGACTGTATGGAATCCAGAGATTGTCAAAAGGATTCATAAAATGTTTTTTAAAAATATAAGAGTTCTGGGCCGGCCCGGTGGCACACTGCTACAGTGCGCCGCTTGAGAGCACGGCGGCGCTCCCGCCGAGGGTTCAGATCCCACATACAGACCAGTTCCCGCTCACTGGCTGAGCGAGGGGCGGGCGCAACACCGTGGGTTGCGATCCCGTGGCCGGTCCTGGTCCGGTACGGGCGCGACACTGAGGGTTGCGGTCCGTTGCCGGACACGAAAAAAGACAAATAGGGAAAAAAAAAAAAAAAACCTATAAGAGTTCTCAAGAACTCTTTCAAAAAGAAATTACATTGAGATTAGATTGTTCTGATTTGGGGAATCCCTGAGAATGATGAAAGTTTAAAAGTATAAACCAAGTTATGTGAGAGCCTCTCTGTACCAGCAATACCTTACCACAATGACTGAGCATTTCAATGGTGGACAATTCTGTTACAGTCACTGTTGGGAAAATAGAATAGTTTGGTCAGGGCCCTCACCTGGGGTCCAGTTGGGTGTAGTTCAGCATTCTTTGTAAGCAAATTGTGTGTGTGTGTGTGTGTGTGTGTGTGTGGAGTTAGTGCCATGCATGCCAATGTATCTTTTTAGTTTTGGTGCTATTCTTATGTTCTTGAGAGAGAGAGAGAGAGAGAGAGAGAGAGAGAGAGTTAAGCCTTAAAGAATTTACTCATCTATAAACCAATGAACTTGATTCTAACTTAAGGGAGAAAATGTAAGGCTGGGAACGAATCTATTATGGAAGATATGATAGAAAACAACAAAATAAAAGAAATCAATCTCTCAGGCATAAGTTTACAACAGGGTTAATCATAGAGGTTCTCTTTCCTACAAATTTTGAGCTGGGATTCTTAAAAACAACAGATCTGCAAGAAAAGACTAGCCTTATAAAAGATCATTTAACTGATTTTGGGTAGTTGTTGGTTTTCTTGAGTGAAGTATTCTTGTTTTAATTGCTTATTAATTTTAAACAAAGACCTAATTAGAACTAATTAAAGATGTACCTAAGTATTACATGAAATATAAAAATTGTATGCATTTAGTTTAAAATATGAAGCAACTCATGGAGCATTGACGTACATTTGATATTTTGATATAAAGCGGGAAAAGGGAATACTATATTTAATATAATGTTTTCACATATTTTAATAATACGGTTTCTATGATTCTCTTTTTCCTGATTAGAGAATAACAAACTAAATACTAAATATTTCTGTTCATCTTTAATTATTTTAAACCAAATTTATCACTCTTATTTCATCTGTGCAGTTATGGCTAAAGGAAACTAAGAACAACATTACCTCTACTTTGCAACTTATGGGTGCATTAGAAGAAATCATTGAAATCAAAATGTTTTGGACAAATATTTTATTATAGAGAACAACAGCACTTAAAATTGTCTGATATCTATTGCCTTTGTCAACTCATTCTTAAGCCAATTTTCAAAACATAGGGATCCCAAAGTAGTTAACTTTCTAATCATTTTTTCCTCTAAGTCCAAACTCTTTTAATTGTGTATTATTCTCAGTGTCAATGTGATGAGATTGCCAGTGTTTTCTTTAAACATTTAAATAGTATAGCATTATGTATGTTGGCCTTTGCCCAGACATTTACCTGGAATGCGAATGTAAGATCTGAATCATCTTCATTCTG
>NW_007734039.1:82232-84479 GCF_000696425.1 Galeopterus variegatus | reverse complement strand
CCTGAAGAAATTTGCTCTTGCCAATGTTTTTGTTTGTTTTTTACCATTTTTGCTTCCCAACTGAAATGATTTTCAGTCAAAATATGTCTTGTTCTCATGTAAATGGTCAAAACAGAAGCTTAGTATTTAACTTATTCTCTTCCTGTTACTATTTAATTCATTCTCTTGCTTACATATATTTTTCACCTTAGAATCAAATAGAGGGCTGTGCACCATAGATTAGATTATTTAAAAAGAGAGAAAGAAACAGTCAGTAGAGTGTTGGGTTGTCAGGTTGCTGGTGTGCTGGAATTTCCTTAACTGGTTTAGGACACTCGACAGAAATATGACTACATTTTTTGTGTTGTTTAAATAAAATCAATATTCTATCCATGGCAGATTGCATTTTCCAAAAATGAGCACACCAGTGTTCCAGTTCTTTATGCTGGTCTAGAATCTTGCAGCACCTCCATAAAAAGGGAGAGTTTATTTATGACTCTCATTGAATTTGTGCAGTACTTTGTAACCATCTCAGAATGACTCTCAGTGACTTTTGAGGCCCCTAATTCTCTTCCATGATGCTTGTGTTTTGAACCCAGCTACTCTGTTGTGAGGAAGTCCACATCACGTGAAAAAGCCACACGTTGACGTTCTGTCAGACAGCCCCAGTAACAGTCTCAGCAGAGAGCCAGAATCAACCACCATACATGTAAGTAAAGTTTTAGAAGGTTCTACTGCCCAGCCTTCAAGTGGCTCCAGCTGATGCTGAAAAGAGAAGAGTTGAAATATTCCTAGTGAATTATAACCAAAAATTACAAATTTGTGAGTGAAATAAATGACTTTGCTGTTTTAGGCCACTATGCTTTGGGGAGGTTATTTGCACAGCTATATAGAACTGGATTATTGTTATAATGTGAAAGGAGAGAGCAAAAGGCAGGAAGAGAGAGAACAGGGAATGAAAAGTAATGAGAGAAATAGTCACATTTCTTCTTGCTGTTTTGAAGGTCCAGTTTCAAATATCAAATATGATATCACTGTCTTCTATGGGTCAAATGTATCCTCAAAAAGTTCATGTGATGGAACCTTAATTTCCACTGTAACAGTGTTAAGAGGGTGGGAAATTCAATTTAAATATTTGAAAGAGGTCTATGGGTCAAATGTATCCTCAAAAAGTTCATGTGATGGAAGCTTAATTTCCACTGTAACAGTGTTAAGAGGGTGGGAAATTCAATTTAAATATTTGAAAGAGGGGGCCTTTGAGAGGTGATTAGATCATAAGGCTGAGCCCTTGTGAATGGATTAATGAGTTATGGGTGTAGACTGGTGGCTTTATAAGGAGCACATGAGAGAGTTCTTGCGATTCTCATCATGTAATACCCTGCCTTGCCACAGGACCCTGCAGGGAGTTCCCACCCAGAAGACCCTCACCAGATGTGTGCCCTTGACCATGGTCTTCCCAGCCTCCAAAACTTTAAGAAATAAATTCTATTTCTTTTTAAATTACCCAGTTTTAGATACTCAGTTATAAGCAACAGATAAAAGACTAATATACTGTTTTATATTCCCTATATCTTAAAGTGAGAGAAGGGACCAATGCCCTCTGTCTGACACGACACCAATTACAGACCATTATTTCTTTGTCCTTATGTAGTGCTCCTCCCCTTTGAGCCACAGACCACTGTCAATACCACCTTCTACTCCTGCTCATCACTTTCATCTACAGACATTTAGCCATTCCTGTACATATCAAGTTCTCTGCCAAATGTATTATTCTCTTTCTTACTACCCGGGATCCCATTATTTTGGTGCCTATGATGCTGAAATAAAATATCAAAAGAATTTACCCTTTTTATTTCTCAACCCTCTTATTGACAATAAATTTATCCTATAATTCACTTCGGCCACATATTCCCTGGCTACTTGATTGGGCTTGTATCTCCTGGAACTGACCCACTTATGAACTATGTTATACAAATATCCCACAACAGGTTATCTGGCCTGTTTTTCACTGATTTACAACTCCTTTACCTGTTTTTTCTTTGTTTTAAATTCAAAGTGACATTCAGTATTCTGTTCACTGTTCTATCAGTCCTCTTATCTTTTTATTTATTTTCTGATCTAGACTATATTATATGATCCATCAATTCAATTACACGCTTGTAAATATGCTCAGTTTTCTAGCCCCATTATTTTTCCATCATGACTGCCTAGAGAATCTCCAGGACCAGTTCAACCAGTCAACGTTCTCTAAGCCTCTACTAAGTTGCT
>NW_007734039.1:80588-81739 GCF_000696425.1 Galeopterus variegatus | reverse complement strand
CCCAACAGTGCCAAATAGTTTTTTTCCTACCTAATGAATAATCTTCTAGTTTCTATAGAAGTTTCTCAAAATCTTTTCACTTTTGCTGTCTTGTTCAGCTCTATCTTCTCTACCTTATTTTCAGTGGATGACTTTACTTCCTATTTTAAGGAAAAAAATACATAAAATAAAAGCCATCTTATAACAGCAACCTCAAGTTCCTGCCATAAAACCTTAGAGTTCACCTGAACCCACACA
Organism: Galeopterus variegatus; assembly: GCF_000696425.1. Lineage (NCBI taxonomy): Eukaryota > Metazoa > Chordata > Mammalia > Dermoptera > Cynocephalidae > Galeopterus > Galeopterus variegatus. The sequence goes on along the minus strand of NW_007734039.1, from coordinate 81,502 downwards.
CATGTATATCACTGTCTATACAGTTAAAAAGGGAGAGAAACCCCTTCTTTTTTTAAAGGTAACTCTTCAACTTGTTCTGATTCCGTGCACCTTTTCCTTTTCATTGCCGGCCCTCCTTTCCCCATATCTGCAACTCTTCTCATTTTTCTTTGGCTGCCTGCATCTAGTGTTGCAAAATCTTTCTTTTTTTATTGTAACATAGTTGACTGTACATATCTGGGGGTACGGAGTTGAATGTCAATTCCTGTGTGCAATATGTGATGCCCAAATCAGGATAATTAGTATATTCAACATTATACAATGTAATTGTTTTTCATGGCCTTTGGCCAATTTCTCCCCAATCTCTCCTGCCCTACCCCCCCCCCACCTCTGGTAACCTCAGTTCTCTCTGGAAAGTTCAATATATTATTGTGATTGTTGTATCTTTCTTTCTTTTTTAAAAAATGTATTTAATTTTTAGCTCCCACTTATGAGTGAAGGCCTGTGGTATTTGTCTTTTTGTGCCTGGCTTATTTCACTTAATATGATTTTCCTTAAGGTCATCTATGTTACTGTGAAGGGCAGTATTTCGTTCTTTTTATGGCAGAGTAGTATTCCATTTTGTATATATACCACATCTTCCTTATCCAGTTGTCTGACAATGTACGTTTAGGTTGTTCCAACTCTTGGCTATTATAAATAGAGCTGCAATAAACATGGGGGTACGTGTATCCTTTCATATTACTCAACTTTCTATCCTCTTCAGTCACTATCTTTCTCTTTCTCTTCACAGCTAAACTTCTTAAAGACTTGTTATCCATGTTCATTTCCACCTACTTATGTTCCACTTACAAGCCCTCCTATTACTGTCTGGTTTATCCCTCAACCACTGCAATGAAACTGTACTTGCTATGGTCAGTAGGAACCTCTGTGGC
>NW_007734039.1:51918-79669 GCF_000696425.1 Galeopterus variegatus | reverse complement strand
TAGCCTCTAGAAGCTGGAATAAGAAAGAAATTCTCCCCAGAGCCTCCAGAAGAAACACAGCTCTGCTAAAAATGTTAATTTTTGCCCAATAAAACATATTCTGGACTTGTCAACTCCAAAACTGTAGACTGATAAGTTTGTGTTGTTTCAAGTTACTAAGTTTGTGGTAATGTGTAACAACAGCAATAGGAAGCCATTACCAACTCCTAATTGGTAAAGACAATATTTTATATCTTTCTGCAGCAATTTCACCTGTAACTGTACCTTCCTTCCTGAAACACCATCTTCCCCTGGCTTTCTGGATACTACATTGTTGAATATTTTCCTTTTTTTTGTTTAGGTTGAGCCTTTTCAGTTTCCTTTAATGACATTTCTTCCTCTTTCTATTTCAAAATTTTTAAATCACCTGAAGTTGTTTTTTGTTTGTTGGTTCGTTTTCGATTCTGAGACTACTTACTTTATCTCCAAAGGGGATCTCATTGTAATTTTATCTATTTCCATGACTTTTTTTTTTTTTTTGCCATTTCATCACTCTAAATTCTATCTCTTAATCATATATTCATTTATCCCCAGAATTACATATAAAATTCTAGAACATTGACCTCCTTATATTCCATTCATGTAATTCACTTATTATCAGTGAAGGGCACCACTACCCACTCAGTTGCCCCAGGAACAAACTTAGAGTCATTCCTGATGCATTCTTATTCCTCACTACTCAATCTTATTAATTACTGAATTCTGTAACACGCACCTCCTAAATATTTGTTAAATCAGTAAAGTAGTTTCTATCACCACCACCCACCCCCCACCATACTGCAGGCTGCCATTGTCTCCTGCAGAAATTATAACGATGACCTCTTAATGGATCTTTCCCTTATACAATCCAGTTTCCATGCTGAAATGGGAGGGTTATTTCTGCAAATTTGAACCTGCTCACTTCACCAGAAACACTTGCCATTACTCTGTCTCACTCCCATATTTATGTTTCAACTACACTTAAAAAAAATCTTGGAGTAAGCCTTTCTTTTGCCTCTAAGAAGACCTGGGCATACGATGTTTAGACTGTTTTCTCTCCGTTTTCCTTTTCTCCTTGTTGCCAATTTCACCTACTTGCATTGTGTAGTATATTTGTTACAATTGATGAACCAATATTGATATATTATTAATGAAAATCAATAGTTTATATTAGTGTTCACTCTGTGTTGTATAATTCTAGGAGTTTTGACAAGTGTATGATGTCATGCATCCACCATCACAGTATCATACATGACATGTTTAAAGTGCCCTGTGCTTCACCAATTCCTGCCTCTCTTCCTTCCCTGGTGCCCCTGACAACCACTGTTCTTTTTACTGTCCCTGTAGTTTTTCTTTTTCAAGAAATTCATCTACTTCAAATCATATAGTATGTAGCCTTTTCAGGTTGGTTTTGCTCACTTAACAATATTCATTTAAGGTTGTTCATGTCTTACAAGGCCTAACAACTCATTGCTTTTCATTGCTAGAAATATTACATTTTATGGATATATGATAGCTTGTATATCCATTCACATATTGATGGATATCTTGGTTGCTTCCAAACTTTGGCAATTATTAATAAAGCTGCCATAGGCATTTTTATGTGGACATGAGTTTTCAACTTATTTGAATCAATACTAAGGAATGTTATTGAAGGATCTTATGGTAAAGTACATATAGCTTCGCAAGAAACTGTCTTTAAAAGTGCCTGTATCATTTTGCACTTCCACCAGCAATGAATGAGAATCCTGGCTGCGCCATATTCTAGTCAGCATTTGGTGATGTAAGTGTTTTGGATGTTTGCAATTCTAATCGGTGTGTAGTGGTTTCTTATTGTTCTAATTTGCAATTCCTTAATAACATATAAGTATCTTTTCACGTGCTTATTTGCTATTTCTATGTTCTTTGTGAGATGTTGATTCAGATCTTTTTCCTGTATTTTAATAGGGTTGTTTTCTTGTTGATAAGTTTTAAGGGTTCTTTGTACATTTTCTTTGTATAGTCCCTTGTCAGATACATGTTTTGGAAAGATTTCCTTCTAGTCTTTGGATTTAATTTTTTTTTTTTTTTTTTTTTTTTTTTTTTTTTTTTGTGTGTGTGTGTGTGACCAGTAAGGGGATCGTATCCCTGGGCTGGTGTCGTCCACACCACGCTCAGCCAGCGAGCCCACCAGTCATCCTTATATAGGATCTGAACCTGCAGAGGGGGCGCTGCTGCGCTCCCAGTGCTGCACTCTCCCGAGTGAGCCACGGGGTTGGCCCCTTTGGCTTTAATTTTAATGATGTCCAACTTAGTGACTTTTTAAATGGATCATGCTTTAGATGTATTTAAAAAGTCATCATCAAACTCAAGGTTACCTATATTTTCTTCTAAAAGTCATTCTAGGAGTTTTATAGTTTTGGATTTTACATTTAAGCCAATGATCCATTTTGTTTTCATTTTTATGAAAACTGTAAGGTCTGTATCTAGATTCCTTTTTTTCCCTTGTGAATGTCCAGTTGCTTTGTTACCATTTTTTGAAGACTCTCCATTTTCCATTGAATTGCCTTTGCTTAATTGTCAAAGATCAGTCAACTGTATTTAGATGGTCTATATCTAGATCCTCTATACTGTTCCATTGATCTATATGTCTCTTTTTTCACCAACATCACACTACCTTGGTTACTGTAGCTTTATTGTAAGTCTTGAAGTTCAACAATTTCAGTTCTCTGACTTTCTTCTTCAGTATCATGTTGCCTAGTCTGAGTCTTTTGCCTCTGCATGTAAACTTTGGAATCAGTTTGTGATATTCATAAAACAAAGTGCTTAAATTTTGATTGGATTGTATTCACTCTATAGATCAATTTGGGAAGAACTGACATCTTGATACAACTTCGTGTGATATTTGAATTCAATCTCCTAGAAGATTTACATCCAGTCTTCTTTTGTGGAATAGAGTAATGCATGAAGGAATCATAGTCTGTTGTCACAAAGAATATTTGAAATGATTTAATGGGCTTCATTTTTTAGAATTTTAGATTTACAGAAAAAAAAATAGTATAGAGAGTTCCTATGTAGCCTCTACCTGGTTTCAACTATTACTAATGATTTATATTTGTTTTATGCATTGATTACAATTAACAAAGCAATATTACTTGTCATTATTAACTTAAGTCTAAGTTTACTTAGATTTTCTTGCTTTTGTTTTGTTTGTAATGTCTTTTTTCTGTTCCTGGATCCCATCTAGGGAACCATATTATGTTCAGTTGTCAAATTTCTTTAGGTTTTCATTGGTTGTGGCAGTTTTTCAGACTTCCATTCTGTTTTATTTCTGACAATTCTGAGGAATACTGGTCAGGTATTTTGTAGGATGCCCCACTAATGGTATTTGCCAAGTGTTTTACTCATGTTAAAACTGGGTTATAAGTCATTGACAAGAATACTACACAGAGATAAAGTGCCATTTTTATCTCATTAAATCACATTTACGTACCATCAACATGGTTGATGATTTTTCTGTTGACTTTGATCATCTGGCTGAAGTAGTATTTGTCAGGTTTCTGCAATGTAAACTTACTCTCCCATATCTCCCTTTCCCCCTGTTACTTTTTTCATACTGTACTGTTTGGAAGGAAGTCACAATGCACAGCCAATACCTACTCTTCCTGACTTTTTAAAAAAAAATCAGTTTTCTAGAACAATGAATCTCAAATATTTGTCAAAGACCAATGTAACATAACAAAATCATGGATTTGTTTAAGGTCCATTCAAAGTTGAAGTGAAATAAATTAATGTAACAAAGCATGAAAAGTTGCTTGATATGGTTTTAGTCACAACTAATCTTTAAGAAACAACTACTTGTTGAGTTTTGGCATAGTATTAAATAAATATACCAACAATTATTTGAAAAGACTATTAAAATTGTCTTGTATTTTTTAACTACATAGCTCAGTGAGGCTGAATTTTTCTTATATACTTCAAACAAAACAAATTATCTCAAGATATTGAATGCAAAAGTAGATATGAGAATTCAGCAAAGTGATGCTACTCTTCTCAGTGTTTTGAGAAATATAATTTTGGCAGAAATGCAGTATTTAGGTTAATATACAATAGGTTTGTTATTTTAAAATTAAATAATATTTAATATGTTTTTTTAATTTCTCATTTTTTGTTTCAAATATGGTAAATATAAGTAGATATAGTCCAAGTAACAAAGTCTTTTTTGGATCCTTAATAATTCTTGGAGATCAGAAAATTTGTAGAACACTGCACTGAACCAAACCACTTTGACTTAAGTCTAGGGAAGGTTTGAATCCCTGGGATTTCTTCATAACCTTCAAAGAACTACTGCTTAATGTTTTCTTTGAGCATGTGCTCAACCCCTGGATACCAGAATTCCTGTAAAGGCCTGAAAGTCACTTCTCTAATCCTTCTAGTTGATTGCTAAAGCTAATCCTTAGAGGCTTCATGCTCTCCTCTTACTCACTTTTATCATCTGCTCTATTTCGTTTGTCTGAAGCCTGTTAAATTATTTTGTGGCTGTTGTTATTGTTCTTTAAGACAAGTATATCTTTAGATTTAACTACTTTTCTCAGAGACTGTTTAAGACAACATATGCTTAACCTCATAGCCATCTATATCCTCCTATAGACTGCGAAATCCTTTTATCTCTAAATGTCTAGTCCCTGTTTGGTTTCCCACTAAATTTCTATTTTCAATCTGTTTTTTGTTTGTTTGTTTGTAGCTTACATGGAAAATACTTGCTGATTGAAATAAATAATGAAAACTTTTGGGGTTAGAAAACGAGCTCAATAATTCTATGTCTAGTCCCTGTTTGGTTTCCCACTAAATTTCTATTTTCAATCTGTTTTTTGTTTGTTTATTTGTAGCTTACATGGAAAATACTTGCTGATTGAAATAAATAATGAAAACTTTTAGGGTTAGAAAACGAGCTCAATAATTCTGAAGCTGCTGACATTTAAGATCATAAAGAATGTGTGTTTCAAACTCTTGTAGACATAATCCTGGTAGGTTTTATGTTGATTTGAAAATATTATGACTGGACTCCACACCATTCCATTTGCCCACAATCTTCATGCATGTTAATGCTATGATGTCAGACAAGGAAGGACAATATTAAAGTGAGATATATCATATCATATGTTTTTACTCAATTTTTAAATATCCTGTCATCTTCCTGATTTAGGGACTGGATTGTAGATTCACTTCTAAATATCTCCAGATAAAACTCCATCTTAAGAATAGATTAAAAACAAAATTTTGATCATGTCAAAATCATGATTAAAATCTGGGAGGGAACTGTCAAAATAAATTTCAAACTTTTCAGTTCACTGTAAGGTGGCCCTTTATGTTTTGGTCTTTACCAGTATTTTTCAGCTTTATTTCCTATTATACCACCATGCACATTGTAGGTTATGGCTATTCTAATCTACTGAGAGTTGCCAAAATATGCCAGGCTTTCCCTTGACTCTGAACTTCATTGTCTGATATATTCTTTATTGACCCCCTTCTTTCACTACCTACATAACTCTTCACCATTTAGTCAAATGCCACATCTATTTTGAAACATTTTCTAATCCTCTTTCATCTCATCCTGAATTATTTGCCTCTAAGAAATTCATTAAAATCTTCTAAATTGCTCTAATTTATTATTTATTTACCTTTTTAAAAAATCATTGATCTTCTGTGAACCCCACCATAAATGCTTGCTTTTGAGATCAGAAGCTGTGCTTTGTTCATCTCTGTGATTCACCCTTTGTTCAGTATATCCTGATATATATCAAGTATCCAACTAATATTTATTGAATATATGAAATTAAGGCTATTTTTATAATAATATTTAACAACTAAAAACTAACTGCAAATATTGGCTGATTGCAGTAATTTTTTTATTGTGAATTCATATTTTGTATACTACATGGCAACATGTATGTTTCAAAATTTGTTTTGCATAATGAAATATAGATTTTAATATAATGATAAAAGAATGTCATTTGCTAAATATATAATCATATCAGATGAATTAATTACTCTCTACTTGATTCAATAGTTTTAAAGTGATTGTTTACCTTTCAAATAACATTTGTGATATAAATTATAAATAACAAGGAATTTTATATCCTTCCCTTATATATTTCTTTAATAAACTCCTTTATTCATTTTAAATGTTTTTTATAAAATTAAAGATACATATCCAATGAGATTGTGCAAAGGACTTTCAATAGTGGTTTGCTGTGAGGCATAAGCTAAAAGAGAGTAAAACATTAAATGTGGCCATTCTCCTTTCAATGATCCTTGAGATAAAATGTTCTTTAGAAAAAAGTCTATTAAATCTATAGCCTCCTAGCTTAAAAAGCAAATTCCTCTTTCAATAATCCATATCTCACTTTCTTTTCAAGATATTGCTTTTACTGGAAGTGAATCAAATTAAAATTATCTATAAGATGTTTTTACAAATTACTATAGCATATTACACTCAGCTGGCAAGAAGGAAAAAAAAGTATTTCTTTTTACAATATCTTGAAAGAAATATAACTTTTAGTTTCAATTTTATTTTTTTTTATATTTAGTAATTATCTGTGGTTATATTTCATCCTGAGGATTCAATGTACTTCAATATCAGTCCTTCTATATAGTTAAAATTTCTTTGTATAAAAGACACTTCTAGTTTGCTGTGTTATATGGGTAAAGTTTACCATGTATTTAAATAATACACTAAAAGTGTCTGTTATAATTCTTTGCAAATGTGACTTGTCTTTTCCATGTTATGTCCTGCCCTAAGATCTCATCTTGCCATACAATTGACTGGTGCGACAAAATTATTTTGGGATAACAAATTGATTTTCTTCTTGCATTTCATATGATCTTTAGACCCTTGGTCCTTGCTTGCATACCTCTTCACCAACATCAAACCAAGTTCCAGCCCTGCTAATCTATATACTTTTCCTCAAGGGAGGAATGTGAAAACAAAAACAAAAAAAGAGGACAAAGAAAAGATATTTTCAAGTTCTTTAAGAAAGCTAGGCTTTCCAAGGGCACGTAAGGATTTAGAACAAAGACAATAGAATTGAAAGAGTGGCACATGTTGACAAATGAACAGTGCTTATCAACTGCAAGGGTGAAAAAGAGAAAAGGATTCCCTAATGTGCAGGGAAGTTGGGAAACAGGCACACAAAAGCAAAACAATGAGAGGTGTGTTCCTCTTTATCAGGCTAAATTCCAGAGGAAGAGAAAAGTCAACCGAAGAAATATTCAGACACACCTTATAGTAATTGTCTGCATAGCCCTTATAATTTTCTCCCACTTCTGACACCTAATCCCTTTACCCAAATCAGTTGATTTTCATAGCACTTATAAACTAAAATTTACAAATTTATTTTTACACATTCTATATTATAGAATTATTACTGTACTGCAAGCTCCATGAGAAAAAAGACTTTTGTCTTTTTTGTTCAATGTTTCTTTCCCATACAAAAGAGATGCTAAATAAATGTTTCTTGAATACTAACATAATAAGTACTCAATAAGTATTTGTGAAATTATGGATTTCACTTTGATTGGAGTGAAAAGTTTTTTGGTTTTTTTTCAGTTCATTTTCATAATTTAGAGTATACTTTTCTTGCCTCACTACAAACGGAACAACCCCAAAATAGTCATGGTTTATCTGAGGAATTAAAAGTTAATTTTGGTAACTTTTTCTCAAATTCATCTATAAACAATTATCAGAGATTTTTTAAAAAGTGACCGTGCTTAAGGCTGGCAAGTTTGCATGGAAATGGGTACTGGTATATCATTAAGAGAATGTAATACTTGTCTCAATCTTTATAGAAAGCCTTTAAATTGTGTGCATTAATCTACAACAACATTATTCAGGGCATGGTGAGTATTTCAGGTACCAAAATAGTTTTACTTCTTTCAGTAATAGAGACAGTTTTAATCAGTGCCTAAAGATTGTATCTTAAAAGAACTATAACTTGGCAGTCACCACAGAAAATTTCCTGGTCTAAAATCCCAACAGAAGGAAGAGACAAAACAAACATAATATACAGATAAAATATATACATTTAGTGAAGTTAGGTAGCCTTAAGTACTTCAAGAGAACATATTTCTTGGTAAATAACAGCCCTATAAAATAACCTGATAATACAATTATAGAGAATAATCAAAATAGAAAGCTAAATAGAATCCATGGAACTTAAGAAATTTTAAAATGACTCATATAAATGCTTTGAGTAAGGGTTGGCATTTGAATTGTGAGTTTCAGTTACCTAGATAATTCAATAATGTAGAAAAACAAATTTACAAATGAACCTACTCAATTAGCGTAAACAATCATGCTGGAATTCTGCGCCCTTTCTTGAAACAGGAGGTAAAAGTAGTCAACTTTTACCAAAATTCTACTGGCATTTGAACAACTGACTTAAGTCATCTGTCATATTTTTTATTTAAATAACAACAATGCTAAAAAAGTAAACATACCCTATATTGGTTCATTCTATTTCTATTTTGTAGTAGCTTAAGAAGTACATCTTTACAATGTATCATTGAAAACTATTCCTGCTGCTTTAAGCAGCAGAGTCTTCTAGCACATAAAAAATAAAACTTAGTTTACCTTGAGGGCAGATGCTGTCATACCTAGGAGGAGCTTTGTAAGCCTTGTCCTGAGGGCCACAGCCATTAGGACTAACCCGTACAGTATTAAGAATGATTCTGTCTCTTGCCTTAGGGTAATTCCTTCATTTATTTCTTTACATCGTAAACTTTCAAAGTCCTCTATAACTGAGAAAATATCCAATTGAAATAATTTATATTTCAATAAATTTATATTCCTTGAACAACTACTACATATATGCCATTTTAGTAATGATCATATGGCACTATTAGGAATTCGAGAATAAACGTGCCTTATTAAAGAAATCAAACTTCTCTATGCTTTACCTTCTGGGAAAACATGAACAGTGCATTTCATTTTTCTAATTCTACTTATCAGTTTAATAGATAAAGTATTTTAGCTTTTAATCAATCAATCTGTCTCTCTGTATGCATTATATAAGTATGTGTGTGTATGTGTGTGTGCATACATGTATAGATAGGAAGGTAGGTAGGTAGGTAGACAGACTGACAGACAAATCCATTAAGTTCTTACCGTATCTAGATAAAGTCATTTAACACACGGTCTCTAAACTCTATTGATAAAACAGCCCCTACTACCAAGCTTCTCCTGTGGGCTTTCTAAATAGTCTGGCTTTATGGGAAGGGTAGGAGCAGGTATGGGCGCCAGGGCCATGCATCTCACATATAAGCCCTCACTGAGCTATTGATGTTGGTGCAGGATATCACCTTCCTCTTTCATTTCTAGAGCTTGGCCCATGCTGGGAGGCCCTCCCTCAGAGGGGTTTCTCATGCAGTCGATAGACAGTGTTACCTCATGGCCCTCTCCTTCCCTGAACAGATACGCAAACCAGGTTCTGGGACAGATCGAGTTCATAAAACAATCTCAAACTGGACTCAGGACAAGTAAGTCCTTTTAGATTATGCCAGATTCCTGTTTTGCTATGGGAATTTTTTTTTTTTTTTTTTAGGCTCTAATCAAGGCCTGGGGCCTGTATATTGGTGCTTTAGCTATGATTTGATACTTTGAATCTGTGCTTCAAAGTAACATATAACAAAATGGCAAAGTTGTATTCAGTTTTTAGATATATATTGTATTATATCACTTATAAAGATGATTTTGTTTTGAGGAAATTCTCCTTGGATTAATTCTCCTACATTCAAACTCTTTTTTGTTTTGAATTTCAGAAAAAATATTTTTTTTAATTATGTGATATTATCTGTGGGAAAATATGTCACTCTCCGAAGTTATGATACAGTGTTCTGACATTTATACTAGGGCCCTTTAAAATTTTTACTCTCTTTGACTTAAACACTCTCAAAATTTTCTGCTTTAACTGACTGTTGCAAGGGGAATTATGGCACACTGACACCAACTAGTCACCAGTAGAAATGGCATTCAAGCCCAGTCTCTGTGATTTCATGACTAAAACTGTTTCCCTGACCACATAGCACCTTCCTTGGTAACAGCACTGCCTTCGAGAGCTCTGCTTGTTTCCTTACACCATATGGTTTCCATCAAAGACAGGGACTAGCATGCCAGACAGTGTGTTAAGTGAACATACTGCATGAGTTTATGTAATTCCACAATGGAACTATTTTATTTCTTCCAGAGAGAGTGCACACAGGTTGACCAAGCTCATACAATTTCTGAAAGATTGAGCCAGGATTTGATTCAGGCGTTCTGCTTCTAGACCTTTCACCTTTGCCTATTCTGCTGTTCTGCAGGGGTATAGTAAGTATTGTGGGTAGTGATACCAAACACATATATGTACACACACACTGGATTTTATTTTGAAGTCAGGTTTGGGGGGAAATGTAGCAGTTTTAAAAGCTTAAACATTGTTTTTCAGCAAATATTAAGGATTAGCATATAAGAGACTTTATATTCACAATGTGTTTCAAATAGGAAAATTGTCAAATGCTTTCTGTAACTTAAACCAAATAGCCCATTTTATTCAAACATGTCAAGGACTGTGACATCATAACCTACATGGCCATGTTGGGGGTCCATAAAGACTTCTTTAAGGATAGTGGACCTGCAAAGGGGTCATTTGAAACTGGGACTTGAAACTGAAAAGTCCAACACCCTGAACAGTTAACAAGCACTAAGGAAACTTTAATTGCCCATTTTAATGTCATTTTCAGACGTTTACAATATAAAAAACATGTTTTTCAATTAGACCAAGACAACCACATTGGGTAGAGAACATTTAACCTTGAAACATATATAGAGCATGGCAATAGTACATTAATTATGATATTTCAGAGCAACACTTCTTTAAGACTTGAGGGGAAGTTGTGAAAACCAAATAAGAAATCCAAGGATGTGTCTAAATCTGGGTTTCTCAACACTGGCACATGAACATTTTAGGCTAAATAATTCCTTTGTGTGGAAGGCTGCAGGATGTTTAGCATAATTCTTGGCTCTACCCACTAGATGACAGTAGCATTCCCCCCTGGCACATGAACATTTTAGGCTAAATAATTCCTTTGTGTGGAAGGCTGCAGGATGTTTAGCGTAATTCTTGGCTCTACCCACTAGATGCCAGTAGCATTCCCCTCCAAGTCATAGCAATAGAAAATGTCCCCAGATTTTGCCAAATGTCTCCTGGGGGCAAAAATCACTCCAGGTAAAAAATCCACTGATTTAAATGTTTACATCTATGCAAACATTCATCAAACTGTAACAAAAATTATCCCATTAAAAAAAAAAAAGGTAACAGGTTCATGGGGGAATTCTCTCTGAAATTATTAGCCCTAAAGGGATAGTTAATATTTTTACTGAAAATCATTGATAGGATTTATATGTAATGTACTGTTATAAATATATATGTAATATATATATATATATATATATATAATAGTTATAAAGTAATAAAAGTGTAATTTTATTTGAATATATTGAAGGAATTGTTTTGTCAAACACATCAAAGGCTTTATTTCCTTTCTCCATGTAACTCAGATTTCAATTTTACTTCCATTTTTTAATTAAGATTATATGTAGTGTTTAGAGCATATATTTCTAGGTAGAGACATAGTTATTTTAAAGAAGATAAAAGTCAAAAAAATCATTAATTTACTTAAATATCAGAGAGATAACTTGTCCTAGGGAATTCTTTATACCTAGTTGAATGTATTTAAATTCAAACTGTATAATATCCTGTACACAAGTTAAACTCTCATCCAGAATGCTTGACTTGATAAAAATTCACTGAAATTTTGGCCATGAATATTTCAATATCCTTTTCCTCCACTAATTTTCTCTTTTTGTTTGATATAAATGATATATTAGCAGCCCAAGTCTCTGGTCTATTGAATCGCTAGTAAAAGACACTTGATTTATGTTGATGATCATGCTTTATTTTACAATCCAGTTGTTCTTGACTAGATCTTGTCCTGATGCCTACCTCAAATGAAAAACTCTGTTTCTCAATGTCATTTTGTGTCCTGCCTTCACTACTTACAGCCCTAGCTAGGTAATCTCACTCTTTATAAAGAAGATAGTTTGAGTAATGGATGTGCTAAATTTCAACTCAGTATTTTAAGCAGAGAGAGCACAATGTTTATAGGCTTTTAAGAATCATGTCAGAAGTGGAGGTTCCTCTGTCACTGCTGCAGATCATTAATACTTAAGCTATTGATTCTTTAGTCAAACTGTTGTCTGCCCGAGGTTTGACAAGAGGTTCTTAATAAATGCTTCCTAGGTAGAGAATTTACTCTTCTTGTTTGCTTCTGTGTTTGTTTCCTAAGACCAATGGATAACAGTTAGTGTTTAAATGTCAAAAAAGCTGTATATTTACATACAGAAACAGTCAATATATTCTTGTCATTTTTCAACTAGTCAACAGTTTTGTCAATTTCTTTTTCTTCTTCTTTATCATATTAAAAAACATTATCGTAATTAATTCAGTGATTATTAACTTTCCTAGAGTATGCTATAGGGCATACCCTACAATGTCTAACATAGTATGTGAAAAATATAGTAACCAGTAAATATTATATGACTAAACAGATTTTAAGAGCAAATAGAAACATGTATATATATATACAGGTTTTTAAGACTGTGCTAGTTTGTGAACCACAGAATATGGCTTATGTATAAGAGCATGAGGCCAGGTTTTCAGAACATACTGTTGTCCATCAAAGTAACTTTCAACATCTAAAGGATTGCCACACACATAGCACTATATTTTTTGAAATCCCTAATATTTTTTATGCTGTTTAAAAATATGTTCATAATCCTCTGCTATGAATTGTTGTTCTCTACAATTGAACAATTTCCAAATTTAAGCCATCTAAATTAAAATAGTACAGCCTTTCATTTCACCTTTGATGGATTTATTCCTCCAGATAAAGTGACCAAACTTATATGTGACATTCTGCAACCTCAGTACAGGTTTAATGGAAGACCTTGTTAGTTTTAATTCCTTTTTCAACTGTAAACAGAATGTTAATAAATTATGTTTCACAAGTCATCCAGGAAGTTATCATAAATCTTTAAATTATTTAATTAGTCTATTATGTTATAAGCTTATCCTTAGTGGAGAAAAAGTGTGAAGGGCAGCCAGTATTCTATGCCTCTGGAAGGCATTTATCAGACTAAGTATGTGAAGTGCCTCTGCATGTGTATTATTATAGTTGATAAGGAAATTAAGATAATTAAAAAGGAAAATGATACACATTTAACTTAGGCTTCTGAGGGACAGAAAGCAGCAAAAAACTAAACTCCTTGCAAATCTACTGCTGCATTAAATGATAATTTAGACATGTGCATGCATAAAAGTCAAATAATGCCCTGACAATATATTTCATCAGATTTTAGAAGCAAGAAGCATAAAATTGAGTCAAATTACCTCATATAAGAGAAGGAAAAGACAAAAGAAATTTTATCATTTTTTTTTATGCTTGAAGTTGATGAGGCTTAATGTGTTGACATAGGCAATATCATTCAGCATTCAGCTGACCCTAAAATAGACTCTGACTCTTGTGACTCTTGGTTCACTGATCACTTTCCATACCAATATGGAAACTGTGGTCAATAATGCTGAACTTCTGTGCATGAACCTTAAGATACAAGACAATTAAAGAGCTCAAACTTCAATGTATAAATTGTCACCACTTGCTAATAAAAAGCTTTATTTTTTCAAATTATAAAAATACACACACACACAAATTTAACCTGAAATCACCAATATGGAAACTGTGGTCAATAATGCTGAACTTCTGTGCATGAACCTTAAGATACAAGACCATTAAAGAGCTCAAACTTCAATGTATAAATTGTCACCACTTGCTAATAAAAAGCTTTATTTTAAAATAATACTTTATTTTTTCAAATTATAAAAATACATACACACAAATATTTAACCTGAAATCGCACTGACATTTGGCCATATAGCTTAAATGCCCTAGAATTAAAGAAACTAAGAAAAAATAATCCCCTGATCTAAGAAGAAACTCTCTACCCATTCATTGGTAAGCTCAATTAGAAATATTTTTCCTTAATGTAATATGTGTGTATGCTCTGCTGGCTACATTACCTGTCCTAAAAGAGAGTTTACTCACAGTTTTGCAAGTCATTTTACTTTGACATCAATGTAGTGTAGTATGTTAAGAATTCAGGCACTGGAGTCCGGAAGATCTGGGCATGCTCTTTGTTTGCACCACCTCTATTTAATGTGACATTTTAATCTTTCTCAGCTTCAATTTTTTCATCATTACAATGTGGATCATTAACCCTGCTTTCTGGTTTGTTATAGAAATTAAATGTGTCCTTTTTATATAAAGCCCTCAGGATACTACTGCAATTCATGGTAATGATTATTAGCATATTATACTGCCACTATCATTATTACTATAATAACCAATAACTAATTTTTTGTAGAATAATTGTTTCTAAATATTGGGTAGGGGAATATAATCTCCTTTTATAATCTGATAAAAGCTTTTGATTCTATTGTTTCTTCCCAAAAATTAACACAGAGACAAGATTATGGAGAATGTTTAGATACCACAAACTTCATTTGATATTTGCAGTTAGGTCCATAGACATCAGGCTGAGAGTCTCTGTACAAGAACAAGTTTTTACTAAAGGTGA
The DNA here is from genome assembly GCF_000696425.1 of Galeopterus variegatus. NCBI lineage: Eukaryota > Metazoa > Chordata > Mammalia > Dermoptera > Cynocephalidae > Galeopterus > Galeopterus variegatus. The sequence goes on along the minus strand of NW_007734039.1, from coordinate 64,941 downwards.
GGAGAACATAGGAACTTTACATGGATTTTGTTAGAAGATAGAAGAGGAGTTGAAAAGCTGCCTATAACTCTGAATATGAAGAACATGGCAACGTGTAGATGAAAAAGCATGGATTTAGAATCCAACAGATATGGGCTGCAATGGAAATGATGAAACAGGATGCTCATATGAACTTACATCAAATAAAATTTAATAATCACATTCCGCCCAGCCAGCTCCAGAACAATCAAATTCTGTTCTTGACCAATCGTTTCTTACCATATAGCTTTTCAGGAATACCATTATATGTACAGAACCATAACAGGGAAAGCAAGCCACCCCCCGTTATTATTCAGGACTCTGGCCTCAAGAGCCAATAGTACAATCCATTGGGGTAGGTTAAATTGGATTCTTTTATCTTCCCTTCACTTAGGTAGGCCTGTTCAGCCTAGTCCTGCTCTCCAAACATACTGGAAAGAGAGAAGATATTTTTGTTTATATCCTGATGCTGGCTGTCTTAGCATGAAGACTCAAAGCCTTCTCAAATCAAGGAAAATATGTGGGCAACATTACTTCTGTGCATAGGTAGTTTCTGATTTTTATTTTTGTCAAGGTTATTAAAACTCTGTTTGTTGTTGAGGGGTCTTTATAAAGTTCATGGAAAGATTTGTATTATCTTTCAATTCTATTTTTTTACAAACTTTTTGAAGTATCCTCATATTTGTTGATATTGCGGAGGAAGAGGTTTGAGGTGTGTTTATATGTGGGTCTGTGCAAATGAGGAAAGAAGGGGAAGGAATATTAGGTACTGGTTCTTATCTGTGGAGTGGGCTCTACTCACTGACTAAATATGGAGCGGAGGAAAGAAGACAACGTGCAATACTTGCTGATATCATTATTACTATAATAACCAATAACTAATTTTTTGTAGAATAATTGTTTCTAAATATTGGGTAGGGGAATATAATCTCCTTTTATAATCTGATAAAAGCTTTTGATTCTATTGTTTCTTCCCAAAAATTAACACAGAGACAAGATTATGGAGAATATTTAGATACCACAAACTTCGTTTGATATTTGCAGTTAGGTCCATAGACATCAGGCTGAGAGTCTCTGTACAAGAACAAGTTTTTACTAAAGGTGAGGAGAACGTGGGAACTTTACATGGATTTCATTAGAAGATAGAAGAGGAGTTGAAAAGCTGCCTATAACTCTGAATATGAAGACCATGGCAACGTGTAGATGAAAAAGCATGGATTTAGAATCCAACAGATATGGGCTGCAATGTGAATGATGAAACAGGATGCTCATATGAACTTACATCAGATAAAATTTAATAATCACATTCTGCCAAGCCAGCTCCAGAACAATCAAATTCTGTTTTTGACCAATCGTTTCTTACCATATAGCTTTTGAGGAATACCAGTATATGTACAGAACCATAACAGGGAAATCAAGCCACCCCCGTTATTATTCAGGACTCTGGCCTCAAGAGCCAATAGTACAATCCATTGGGGTAGGTTAAATTGTATTCTTTTAACTTCCCTTCACTTAGGTAGGCCTGTTCAGCCTAGTCCTGCTCTCCAAACATACTGGAAAGAGAGAAGATATTTTTGTTTATATCCTGATGCTGGCTGTCTTAGCATGAAGACTCAAAGCCTTCTCAAATCAAGGAAAATATGTGGGCAATATTACTTCGGTGCATAGGTAGTTTCTGATTTTTATTTTTGTCAAGGTTATTAAAACTCTGTTTGTTGTTGAGGGGTCTTTATAAAGTTCATGGAAAGATTTGTATTATCTTTCAATTCTATTTTTTTACAAACTTTTTGAAGTATCCTCATATTTGTTGATATTGCGGAGGAAGAGGTTTGAGGTGTGTTTATATGTGGGTCTGTGCAAATGAGGAAAGAAGGGGAAGGAATATTAGGTACTGGTTCTTATCTGTGGAGTGGGCTCTACTCACTGACTAAATATGGAGCGGAGGAAAGAAGACAACGTGCAATACTTGCTGATCTTTGACACTTTTAAAAATTCTCACCTTTAGACACCTAGACAATGTCAGTTATCTTCAAATTTTACAACCTATCTCCTTCTTACCAATAGTGCATTTTGCCCTAGATTCAGACTTACTCCCTTCAAGAAACATAAGAGAATTGGAGGAAGAAGAGAAAGGAGTCTTGAATTTCTCATTAAATGCAAGTTTAAGTCATCTGCTTATTACCTTGGAGAGACTGAGCATTTCATCTTCACAAGTGAAACAGCGGACATACCACAACATGCACTGTGAAAATGGAGTATAGAATAAATGTATTAAAATTTAGTTACAAATCGCCAAAGCACCTATTACAAGTCTTGCACATGATATGCACTGAGTATGCAATTATATATATTTTCCCTTTATATTGTACCTTTGTGTTTACTCTTTATACATGTTTTAAATATGAGAACCAGTTGAAGAATGGTGATGTGTAAATATCATTTCATACACTTCTAAAATAAAGATTAAAAGTAATGGTAAAAGTTTGTTGTACAAAGACCCTATTTGGGTGGCTTACAGTCAAGATGGCAGAATACATGGTCCCCAGCATCACTCTCTCCCACAAATCAACCAAGTTACAACTATTAAAAAGCAACAACAGTCACTCTGGGGCTGCTGGAGCTGAGGCAAAGAGGAGGAGAGACCTGTGGAGTTCATGAAGACAGGAGAAGCCATGACGAGAGAAAAAAAGGATCACTCCCACCATTTCAAGCCCTGACCACTTCAAGGCTGGCCCTGGTGAGTACACAGAGCAAGAGCTGGCAAAAGCCACAGCTGTGTCCTTCGTATGAAGTTGCTTGGAGGCAGCAGGGGAGGACTTCAGGCCAGCAAGATCACTAACAGGGCTCCTGTGAACCCACATAGGAGTGAGGAATCACAGCAACTGAAAAAAGGAAGCCACTCAGAGGCCTGTGAGTCATCGCAAGGAACTGGCACATGGCCCATCCTATGGGAAGAGTTTGGAGTGTAGGAAGTAGGGGAGACGGGCCCACCAGGGCAAAGTTGGGGCACAACATGGACAACTGATCTGTGCTCCGGTCAGCACAGGCCGACTCAGTGGAGACTTGTCAGGAATATAGAACTGCAGGGGTGCAGTTTGCTGCAAAGTCTCAGTCCCAGACCAGAGTTTCCACACAACCCAGGTGTACCAGAAGTCACAAGACCTGGAAGTATATACAAGGTAAACAATTAAAACATGGGTTTCACAAAAAGCCTTCCCTAGGGGATCAGTAGCAAAGCCATTTAGCTCAGTCACAGGGTTCAAGTGCTGGTCCCTACAGGGATTTTTCCCATTTTAGAAGTAAACAAAGGACAGCAAATTAGTTCCAGTAGAAAGTTTAAGTGGTGGGAACAGTGAGTAATCCAACACACAACTGAAAGAAAAAAACAAAATACCCACAGGCCAGAGACAAAGTTTGATGGTAGCTAGCAAAGGTCTCACATCAACAAAGAACAACTATAAAACCTAGAAGGACTGGAAGCCTCCTTGGCCCCCAAGCTGGGGATAAGGTAGGGCTGGGGACATAAGCTATGCTCCTGACACCTGCAACCACCCAGCAATGACCACTGTGCCACTGCAGGAAGCACCTGAGTTGGGGTAGTATGGGAGGCTAAGGGCCTCAGCCACGCTCTCGGACACCAGCAACCAGCCCAGTGACAACCACTGAGCCACTGCAGGAAGAGCTCCAGGCTCTTGAGCCAGGGCATTGGGGGACTGAGGGCTCCAGCCACACTCTCCTGACATCTGCATCCAGCCCAGCAATGACCAAGCCACTGCTGGAAGCCCCCTGATCTCCCCTACAGGAATGAAGGGGGTGCCATGGGCCTCAACCAAGCTCCCCCACTTCCTCCTTTCACCCTATTTCTTTCCCCCTTCTCCTAATCCCTTCCCCAACTGCTCTGCAACATCTTAGAATGTGAGAAAATAATATTAATAAATAAACTTAAAAAATAAAAAGAAATATAAATAAATAATAAGATAAAAAGACCCTATTTGGCTATTGTCTAAAATTACTGACTACAGGTTCCACTAAACAATTCTCTAGCCACATCATTTGTGATGGTCTTTTTTTACATGACACATGGACTGAACATGGTGAATTCACTAGAGTAAAATTATTATCTAGGTAACAGTAATTGTAAAATGCAATAGTGTCATTCATGCTTAAGAGGCCAGGATATATTAAGATAGAAATACTTTCTCCATTATTAATGTTAACATATAATACAATATTATTTACAGAAATCAGTTATGAAAATTTGTCCATAAAATTGTTACAAAAATGCATAGAACTATGTCTTGAAAATTCTCAAAGAGGACGTTAACTACATCTTAATTTCCATTATTGATCTTGTGTATAACGTCATCAAGAGGTCACCTCAGATGTTGGAAAAATGACCATTTCTTAAGGAAGTTGTACCACCTCAGGTGTCTTTTTTATTAAATTCTTCATATTAAAAGGAATTCATTACAGTTCATGTAACAGAAAACCAAAATAATAATGGCTTACATATAATGTTTTCCTCTACATAAAAGAAGTCCACTAGTCAGCAGGAAAATAAATATCCGTTCCATATGGCACAAGGGTTTTACTCCTAGGTGCCATGCTTTTCTCTTCAGAATGCTTGCTAGAAGTCAGAGAGAAGGAGAAGACACGTATGTTTATGCATGTGAGCATGCATGTGTATGTCCGTGAACATGTGAGCACCGAAGGAGGCATGAGAGTGGACTCAGGCACTGTCCGTCTGGATTCACACCCATTCTTCCCAACAATTTTATTAAAATTCATTGTGCGGAGTTGTGTTAAACAATCATTCCTAAGCGCCAGGTAATCTGGTAAATTTAGTTTTATAGCTGAATACTGGGACATCCCTAAGAAGATTAGGCTTCTTTAGTGAGAGGAAGCAATGCAGTCCAGACTGCATTTTTATTTGCATCTTTTTATTATGATGATGATAATTACTTTATTATTATTATTACTAGAGCATTATGTACTCCTATGGACTGAATTATGTTCTTGCATTAGAAGCACTAAACCCCACTACCTCAGAATACGACTATATTTGAAGATAGGATCTTTGAGGAGGTAATTAAGTGAAAATGAGGTCGTTAGGGAGGGCCCTAATTCAGTATGACAAGACTTAAAAGAAATGGAGATTAGGACACAGGCACATGCAGAGAAAAGACCATGTCAGAATAAAGGGAGAAAATGACCACAGACAAGCTGGGAAGAAAGACCTCATATGAAATCAACCCTGACATCCAGAATACGGAGAAAATAAATTTCTGTTATTTAAGCCACCCAGTCTGTGGTACTCTAATATAGCTAGGATGCAAATACATGTACTAAAACAAAATCTATGTTAAAGAATTGTATAACCACAAAAATAACAATATTTTATAATCCTGAGTTCAACAAAAAAAATCAGTGTGAATTGCTTTATGTATGGGTTCCTGGAACTTTTTTTCTAATGTGTATGTTGTAATTTTAAAAATAAAAATGGGATTAAACCATGCCTATTTCAACTGCTTGACTACTATTTCATTAGTGAATTATGTTAATAAAATTTAGTTATGTATTTAATCCCTTATCCTTATGCATGTGTGTTTTTTTGTTTTTCTCTGTTAATTGCAGTGTTTTGTTTTATTTGCTTTTGTTTTTGTTTTGTTATACTATTACAAAAGAATGAGGCAATAAACACACATAACTCTATTTGAGATTCTATAATCATTACTCAGGGTAAACTCTTAAAAGTATAGTTATTAGGTCAGATAGTTGGGTCTCACAGTAAATGAAAGTATTTACCCTTCACTTTCAACTTATTTTAGACATTTTGAGATATTTAATAATGGACATTTATTGAATGTCATTCATAAAATGACATTTAAACATTGTTCTACTCTGAATTAATTTAATATTAGTGAGTTTTGCAGGAAAACTAATTTAATTCCAGCAGATTGTAAGGATCCTGTATAATCTAATGCTTACAAATATTGTTCATGAACCCATGGCTATTATTATTTTTTTTTTTTTTGGTGGCTGGTTGGTAAGAAACATTTTTCATATGAGGGTATTTCATGGTCATGCTGGTCCTGAAACATTAAAAACTGTTAATATGTATTTCAGTTTGAAAGAGGGAAAAGTTGTTTTGAATTGCCTATATGTACGAAATATTTGAGAAGTTGGTGAATTTATAAGACTGTATTAAAGAAGTACAAAATTCAAAAAAAAATTTATTTAGGATATCTGTCAAAATCATTTTATGTTTACCACACAATTTGAAATCTAAATAAAAATAAGTCATGTATCCCCTAAACAGCAGATAATACAACTCAATGCATTGAGAATTAATGCAATCAAAATAAAGTGCTACAGATACACAAAAAACAGAATTGCTGAGGTGATTTGGGGCAACCCGATTAGTACATGAAGAATAAACTTCAAAATTTTCTCTAGTACTGGCTATAAACTCTCCCCTCTTCTGTTCCCAGGACTCAGTCACAACACAGTGATTATAAAAAGAAGTGGGATAAAGTTAATAATTCTGGGGCAACCCGATTAGTACATGAAGAATAAACTGCAAAATTTTCTCTAGTACTGGCTATAAACTCTCCCCTCTTCCGTTCCCAGGACTCAGTCACAACACAGTGATTATAAAAAGAAGTGGGATAAAGTTAATAATTCCTTTCTGTAACGTAATGACTTCTTTAAATTGTGGATGATAATTTCTGCCCTGACTCTTATAGGATTGCATGTAATAAATACAAATGTCTTCAGTATTAGTATTTAAATTAAAAATGCTCTTCAAATTCCAGGTACTATTATAGTCTAAACAGCATAACTTTGTTGGATGGCTCTGTACCAAACACTGTGGTTTTATTATAATAATGCTACCTCATAGCATTTAATATATGATCTGCTTTTCTACTTAATAACCCAAACTGAGATTTTTATCAACGTTAACTTAATATATACAAAAAAAACCCCTAGTAAAACATAAAGTTACAAGACTTTCAAAAAAAGACTTTTACATCTTTATGTAAGTCTCTTTCCATTACCAGAATTTGATTTTTTTAAAATGTGCATGGGCTGATATGTGGCATGGAATTTCAATAATGCAACAAAAATTTCAATCAATAATATATGAACCATTTTATGCCTTTTGGATTTATTACAGTATGATTAATTAATAAAAAGTCCCCATAATTAATAAAGCTTTTATAAGATTTCCCCTTAATATTTATTATAATCATCATTAAACGATGTTCATTTTATCCTGAAGAACATAAGCATTTCTACATTTGTTTTTTATGTCTTTTTTTTTTTTTCTTGTATCAGCCAAAGCACATCATGCTCTTGTAGAAAGTTTTGGATAGTAAATTTAAATCACACAGTATGTGACAAACAAGTTAAATTCAAGATAGTTTCCCCAGGAAAGAACATTGACTATGAAACCAAAGGCAGCAGTGCAGTTGAGAAAAATACTTTGGCACATCCAGCAGTGACTGTTGGCATTATAGAGTGTAAATAGTTTGCAATCTGTTGCTAGGAAATAACTGCAGGAAAAAAAAAAAAAAATCAGAAACACCCAAGCTGATTCAATGTGCTGATAGCATCAATTTCTATTCAATAGAACTACAGACTGGAGCCTTGGAGTCAGGCAGAGTGAATTAAATAAAGGAAGGAATATTACTGTCAGAAGTGGAAAGCCCCATTTTACTATCAACACTGACAGTGGCACCCTTCCTGCTCATATCAGAAGAGATCAGGAGTCAGTTACCTTGAATACAGTTTAGATAAAATGGTTTCAGATTACCTTCCAAAGTTAAAATTGGAGGATAGCAATTGTTTATTCTAAAAATAGAGAAACTGGACTAAATTACCTTGCACAATAATGATATGTAGTTAGAATAATGTAAGTCTTACAGGCTTAAGTATGATGTATTGGAGGTTTAAACATATTAACATTGAAACATTATTCTAAAGCATCATTTTTCCCTTGCATGCTGACCCATCATTTCTTGTGGAATATATTTACCTTTTAAAGTGTGTATGTGTGTGTTATATGTTACATGTATGTTATGTTACAGAAGGTGCCTTTAACTAAATACCTATTTTGTGTCAGGTTCTTATATCTCATACAATAAAACAAAAGTGCGGGGGCCAACCCCGTGGCTCACTCGGTAGAGTGCAGTGCTGGGAGTGCAGCGGTGCTGGGAGCACCGAGGCCACGGGTTCGATCCTATATAGGGATGGCCGGTGCACTCACAGGCTGAGCGCGTTGCAGGCAACACCAAGCCAAGGGTTCCGATCCCCTCACCATTTAATAGGAATTTTAATATGCTGAGGCTCAGTTACCAGACCTGTAAGTAGAAGAGTCATTATTTGTCAAGTTGGAAAATTATATTTTCCATATAATATGAAAGCATTCAATGACATGCCCCAAGCTACAGAGTAAGTGACTAATAAGCAGAATTAAAATTTTGGGCTTTGTCTGTGAGTTCAACACACAGAGCCGAGTATTAGTGATCTGAGCAGGTTGTGTGGCAATAAAGCATTTTCTGCAGTGGAACAGAAATAATTAGGTAGATGGGTGTGTCTATTCGAGAGTGTCCCCATGTGTAACTTGAAACATCCATATCCAAGTAAATTTTTAATATTCTGTGTGTGTGTATGTGCATATATATGTAGTGTTTTAATAGGATCACCTTTTTTTTTTTCTTTTTTGCAACCCAGTTTATCCTTCTGTAGGAAAATCACTCTCCCTGAATAGGGTAAATTTGAGCCTGGTGTATGAGGAAATTCACCAGATTGGAAAAAATAAATCAATACTTTCTACTTCTGAGGGCTGTCACTATTTCGTCTACCACTTATTGGAGGAATAAAGGTTAACATTAAACTTCACTATCCATCCATCACTACCCACGGAATGGATTGATTAAAGCCTGGGCAGTGTGAAATTGCTACATATCTATCTGTCTATAAATTTATGTTTGAAGAATTGAAAAAATAAGAAAGCTTGTTACAGAATATGATCTGGTTGATATTAGTTTTGGCATAGAGACTATTTTAGCCATATAAGTAATCATATAGAAAAATAGATGTCTCTGTGTGGTTTTAGAACTATTAAAAAGTTCCATGAAGATTCATCAAAGATGTTAATAAACATGTGAATAACTTATGTAAAATAAAATAGGAAATCAATACTTTCTACTTCTGAGGGCTGTCACTATTTCATCTACCACTTATTGGAGGAATAAAGGTTAACATTAAACTTCACTATCCATCCATCACTACCCACGGAATGGATTGATTAAAGCCTGGGCAGTGTGAAATTGCTACATATCTATCTGTCTATAAATTTATGTTTGAAGAATTGAAAAAATAAGAAAGCTTGTTACAGAATATGATCTGGTTGATATTAGTTTTGGCATAGAGACTATTTTAGCCATATAAGTAATCATATAGAAAAATAGATGTCTCTGTGTGGTTTTAGAACTATTAAAAAGTTCCATGAAGATTCATCAAAGATGTTAATAAACATGTGAATAACTTATGTAAAATAAAATAGATGAAAAATGATGCTGAAAACTAGCCAGGGGTTTACCAAGCAAGAAAATAAAAAGATGAAGAAAACAGGAACAAAGGGTACAAGTGCTTTTAAGGTAATTCATAGAATCAGTTACAATATGGAATCTTAATAACATATTGAATCTTCAAACAGCCATTGTATTACATGAATGACGGTACAGTGCCGTTTAGTGCGCCACAACGGGAAACGTTATCAAAAAGCATCAGAAAAGATGTATTAATTTGCTCGTGTAAAGAATGATGTGCTACTAAGTACATGAAATAAATATACATAGTGTTAAAAGCAAGCAAACAATCAAATAAAACATNGAAAACTAGCCAGGGGTTTACCAAGCAAGAAAATAAAAAGATGAAGAAAACAGGAACAAAGGGTACAAGTGCTTTTAAGGTAATTCATAGAATCAGTTACAATATGGAATTTTAATAACATATTGAATCTTCAAACAGCCATTGTATTACATGAATGATGGTACAGTGCCGTTTAGTGCGCCACAACGGGAAACGTTATCAAAAAGCATCAGAAAAGATGTATTAAGTTGCTCGTGTAAAGAATGATGTGCCACTAAGTACATGAAATAAATATACATAGTGTTAAAAGCAAGCAAACAATCAAATAAAACATTCCTAAAATACACATATACAGTTGTACCCTGGGGTTGTGAATCCAATATTGGGCCTAACCCTAGCCCAGCTAGACAGACCTATCACTCTAGCAAGACTGACTGCCTGGAGAATATTCTCCTAAAATACACATATACAGTTGTACCCTGGGGTTGTGAATCCAATATTGGGCCTAACCCTAGCCCAGCTAGACAGACCTATCACTCTAGCAAGACTGACTGCCTGGAGAATATTCTAGGTATACGTTAGAATCGCTTGTTCTCATTTTCCTGCTTCACTGCTCAAAGACGTATGATTTTGCCTCCTCTCACCTTTTCTGGTATCCACAAGAGTCTTCTGGTCATAATATACATTCTTTTCATGCTGTGTAAGTTAGTAAGCCATTCAATGAAGATGAAATAAGGCTGAGTTGTTACTGGGTGTGGGAGACCACAAAAGTAACTTGAGGGGAGCACATGGTCCTAATGCCTCTCCCAGAAGAACATACATATTTCAATAGAATCACACCTGAGTATAATTTATACCAAAAAAAAGAGAAACAATTTTTCTTTAGGATATAGATCAAACAAGAACTTTATAAAAATGTAGATATTTGAAATAAAAAATATTCAGGGGAAATGAAAAATAGATACATCTATATGCAAGTCAAATATTTTTTTTAACATAAATGACATAATTAAAGTTATAAAAAGAAGACTGCATTGAGGTAATATGTTTGCAGAAAATGCAATAGAGAAACCATTATTATCTTATATTTCTAATTTCAAATTAAATTATTAAAATATCATTAATAAATGAAATAGACATATGGCACAACATGACTCTTTCCACAAGAAGAGATACAAGTAATAACAAATATAGCAATAAATATTTAACTAGAGTTTATATTAAGAAAACACAAATAAAAGAAAAATGAAAACACCCATCAAACTCATAAAAATGTAAAATAACACTAGTATTTGCTTATTAGAATATATTGAAATTCTAATATTATATAGTACAGTAGTATAAGTAGTTATAATACTTTTGGTGACTACATTGGAAATGTGCTAAATTTTTTAAAAATTATTTATTTATTTTTGACTATTTGTAGATGTAAAAATTTTTCTCATGGGGAACATTCTAAACAGGAGAAAAACTTTATTCATAAAAATAATCATCCTATTATTTACAATGAGAGAATCTTGTATACGTAATGAAAAAGGAATAGCATATTAATATCATGGAATTTTATGCAGACTTTCAAATACTAAGTTTATAGGTGATGCAGCAAGGCAGCTTCTTCAATTGTCCCCTCAGTCCAGAGCATGTCAGCTCCTTCCTTCACTGCTTACTGAAATTTTTGAAGACTGCAAAGGATGAATTGTAAGAAACAAAACACCACAGACTTTTCAAAATATTTTGCCATTTTATTTACACATCTGCTCCCAAATTCTCTCTGACATGAAAAGGCCTGCCCTATCTCACTCTGATCTTACCCTTCCTCTAACTCATCACTTGTCTTTTCTTCTGCTCTTAGGTCACACACACACTTTTGTAAATCTAGTCTCCTTTAGATGATCATACTCAGAACTTTACCCATCGATCTATACAGGTACAGAAAGGAGTGAATGCTTCTCAGTATTTACCTTTCAATATTTTTATTTCTATCACATATATGAATGATATGGATTGATTTGTGTCCCACAAGTTTTATGCATTAGAAGCTTAATACCCACTGTACCTGTTGAGGATGGGAAATCCTATTACGGTAATTTAAAGGTGGGGCCTTGAAGAGGTGATTAGATTGTAGGACCATGCCTTAATGAATGGATTAAAAATGGTGGTCAGGGGTGTGGTTCTGAGGGCTTTAAAAGAAGAGCAAATGAGAGTCTCTCTCTGCTTCTGTCATCTCGCAATGTGTTAGAGAACCTGTGTTGCTGAAACCATCACCAAGGAAAGCATTCACCAGATGAGTTCCTTGGACTTTGGAAATCCCAGCCTCAGAAACTGAAAGCAATAAATTTAATTTTCTTACAAATTACCCAGTTCCTGGTATTTTTTTATAAGCAACAACAACAAAAAAAGACTAATACAATGAGAATAATTTTAGTTTAAACCTGAAGATCAGGTTAACAAGCTAAAATTATACTGTGGTCTTGTTTTACATAGGAATAAGTCAAAAGTACTGCTTTATTTCTAACATTAAAACCAAAAGGATAATATGTAAAGAGAAGGAGAGATTGCATGCAAACTTTCATAGAATGCCAGGATACATACTTTTCAAAACATGAAGAATAATAAATTGAGAAAATAACTTTGTCTTTTGTATTAAAATTCAAAACTCGCAAATCTAGGGTTATGGAGTTACTTTTTTCTACAAATGATCTTGGCAAATTTGGCAGTTTGTAAAATGTAAAATCAACTTTGCTCTTGATAACACAGCCAAAAATAAATTTAAAATATTTAAAAAGGAAAGGAAGTATTTTAAAAATTGAAAGAAGTAAAGGAGAATTATTATTTTAAAATGGGAGTGACTTCTTAAACATGAAGGTGACTATTACCAGTGATGGGTATTTTAGATCAATAAGTTAACAAATATTAGAATAATTATTAAAGCATATGTGAGACTGGCAAAATTTCTTTGGACCAATATCACAGATAATAGTTTAATATGAAAAATATGTGCAGAATTACTATAAATAAATATGAAACATACTAATACCCCATGCACATAAACAGACAGTTCTTGGAAAGAAATACAAATCACTTAAATACATAAATTTTTTTCATTCTCATGAACAAAAAAAAAAA
>NW_007734039.1:48731-51427 GCF_000696425.1 Galeopterus variegatus | reverse complement strand
AAAAAAAAAAATATTAATATATGTTGCCTTTTTAATACCTTAAATTACCAAATATTTCTAAAGGGGAATATTATAAAACATCAATACTATAGAATTTTAAAGTAATAATTAATAATTATGTATCAAAGTATTTTTATAGACAAGAAAGGTTCATAGTATAATATTGAGTGTGACTGGGGGCAACATCCAACAGTTTACATCTTTGCTATGTTTTTTAACTCATATTATTGTTATTAAAATGTCTGTCAGTCATTTTTGTCTTGTCATTTTTGCATATCATGTATATTAATGTAAATATTTGCTTATATCATTTAATTGACCCCCTTTTTAACCTTAAAACATTCTTTTACATGGAATTTTTTAACATTGTTATAATTGCAAGGTGAGTTTTATTGATGTAAAATGGAAGTACAAAAAATAAAAATGATGGAACCATAAAAATACTAGTATAATAAAGCTATGGTAGTCAAGACAATGGGATACTGGTAAAAGAATTAACGAATTGATCAGTGGAACAATAAAAAGCCCAGATAGTCTCATACTAAATATAACTAAAAGTTTTTTTTACAAAGAAGCAAAGGTAATACAAAGTACAATTTCAACAAATAAACTCTATGATATCAACTATGTGACATTCTGAAAAAGGCAAAACTACTGAGAGTATGAAGAGCAGTGGTTTCTAGAGGATGGGGGAGGAAGACATAAATAAGGGAGCGCAGAGAATTTTTAGGGTGATAAAACTATTCTGTATGATACTATAATGTGGTTATATGTCATCATACATTTGTCAAACCACACAGAATGTACGACACCGAGAGTGAACCCCAAAGTAAACTATGTACTTTGAATGACAATAATGTGTCAATGTAGGTTCATGATTTGCAACAAATGTACCACTCTGGTGGGGGATGTTATAGTGGAGGAGGCTTTAGGGGTGCAGAATTGTGCGCTTTCTGCTTAATTTTGCTGTGAACCTAAAATTGCTCTACACACTGTATTTTTAAAAAGAATACTGTTACAATCTGAGTAACAGTCACCTACAAAACAAGTCAAGACTGAAGCTATTTACATGGTGTTACAAGGGTGATTATTTCAGAAAATTGCTAAAAACAAAATAGTATCAAAAGGTTTAAAAATGAATCATAAAGTATCTTTCTCATGACACGATGCATTGTTAAGTTCCATGTCTATAAGCCATGTGACATCTCCCATCTGTGGTACACATCTCACACTTTCTAAACAGTGATTTTTGTCATATACACGTATGTATATGCAAATATGGACCCTTTATTTTGTCTCTTTCTGTGTTTTCTAAGTATTTTGGAATAATTAGTAAAGTTTTAAAAGGTGAACTTATGTCGAGGTGGTAGTAAGAAAAACAAAGTGAAGAGTGTATAAAAAACATTTTGAAAATTATAAAACACACTTGACATTTAAACTTTTAATTTAGGAACTTATGATTAGTAGTGAAAGATAAAGACTCAGAAAAAGCTAGATTCAAACTCCAGCTGTTCCATGGAGCTTCCGCCAGGTCCTTATCTCTCTCACCTCAGAACTTCCATGTCTAGAATGCTGATGATGACATCTATTTTGTGGGCATGTTACAGGGGGCTGGGTGGGGAGGAGTGTTCAGGATGATTCCCAATCATCCTGCCTCCCGGTATTCACACTTAGTGTTGTCCCCTCCTACACTGCACCAGAGTTAATCTGTAGAATTAAGACTACATGATAGAAGTGTGGTAAATCACTTTCAATATTAAGCTATGAAAATCAAGAAGTTCCTATCCTAGTTTCTCTCTCATCACATATCCTAAGGGAAGACATGTCATAAGCATCCCTGTACAAGAAGCCCACAGTGTGAGGAACCGAAGCCTCCTACTGATGGTAAACAAGATTTGAAATGAATCTTTCAGCCAAGTCTTCAGAAACTGCTGCCCCAATCAAGAGCTTAACAGAAATCTCTTGAGACACCCTGAGCCAAAACCATGCAACTAAGCCATTCTAAGGTTCCTGATCATAAGAAACTGTGCCAGATAATAAATCTTTATTACTTTAAGCTACTAAGTTTTAAGGTAATCCGTTGTATACTGTAATAGATAACTAATACAGAATAGTTTGAGGATTAATGAGAATACATATTAGGCACTTGAAACAGTATTTTTGGCATTTTTTATATAATAGATATTCAATAAATTATTAGCTACAGTTCCTATTCTGTGGTATGACTACAACATGTCCAAGCTCCCAAAGAATGAGCTAATAAAAATTTTTAAAAAATAACTTCAGAATCCAAGTCTGATCCTACCTTCCTGAAATTGCCTCATATATTGTCTGAATATTGTAGCTTTTCAATGAATGTTGAATGAAAAATGATATTTTTCTGTGTTTTTGAGATATTGAAAAGAGAGATATTTTGCAGCCAGTTTGAATGGCTTGTAGTTTAAGTGTTTCTTATAAACAGAAAAATGTACACAAAAGTAAATTTGGGTCTTCAGTGTTAACAGTTCAGAGAAATGTGCGTCAAGAACAGGAACATACACAAATTCCTCTTGAGGTTTTTCCTAAAACAAGTTTGTCAAAACCTTACTTTCAACTTAAGTTTTAACTATTTTAGCTATTTTCTTCTTATAAAAACACAATATAGGGCCGGCCCGGTGGCGCACTGGATAGTGCGCCGCTTGGGAAGCGCGGCGGCG
>NW_007734039.1:46819-48471 GCF_000696425.1 Galeopterus variegatus | reverse complement strand
AAAAAAACCAAAAAAAAAAAAAAAAAAAACACACAATATAATATTTTTATTCAATTGTATCCAAAGTAAACTGCCAACTATATGGTATATAGTAATCTTTGGCAATCTTTATAAATCCCCTAAACCTGTGTGTGTAAGTGTTGATTTATCAGGATATCAAAATGATCTGTTAGTTAATTTAACTTTCCTGAGCCCATCTATTTTAATTAAACACACTACTTGTTCATATACATCCCCATCCTCCAAGCTGATCTCCTCCTTTTCTTCTCTCACATGCCTGCACCTAAAACCTGTACAAATTATCCATGTGAAAAGCGTTCACTAATCAAACTGTGCTGTGCCAATCCAAAAAAGTAACTGAGAAGCTTATAGAAAAGAATACAGCCTAAGAAAGAGTCAGAGACGAATGTTCCTACACAGGATTGCTAACTTACCTCTGCTTTAAACTGGCCATCCTTTTCTGTATATACAAAAACAATCTCATGTCATCGAAAGNAACTGTGCTGTGCCAATCCAAAAAAGTAACTGAGAAGCTTATAGAAAAGAATACAGCCTAAAAAAGAGTCAGAGACGAATGTTCCTACACAGGATTGCTAACTTATCTCTGCTTTAAACTGGCCATCCTTTTCTGTATATACAAAAACAATCTCATGTCATCGAAAGTTTTCCTAAATGATCTAACCAATTTCCCATTCAAAAATAACTACTAAATCATGAGGATCTAAGTCACAACAGGATGAGAAGGTGGCCTGTAATTGAAACCCACACTCAGACAGATGATTTAGATACAGCTAAGGAAAGAAATGAAAATTACATTAAACTTAATAATAGCTGATACATAAAACTCTATTAAAAGAAAAATGTGAACATTACTTATTTTTTTAAAGAAGAAGAGAAGTAGATAGGGTCAATTCTGAAGGCAGACAATTAAAGGGTTACTAAATAAATATTAACAAGACAGTCAGAAAAGTGAGCTTCAGAAACAATACCAAAAAATAAAATAAATTGTTTACACTAAAATGTGAGAATGATCAGTAATAATACATTTAACATGAGTTGAGATTAACTCTTCAATTGTTATTGTTTTTATCAACTTGTTTATTGTTTTACAGTTACTATAAATAAGAAATAAAATTGAAAAATAAGGTGTGTAGTTGAAGAACAATTTAAATAATCTGAATTGGGAACTGTAAAACAAAGGTCCTCATGTAAAGAAAGTCACATTAAAAAATATTGACATCTGAGGGGCTGGCTAGTAGCTCAGTTGGTTAGAGCATGGTGTTATAACACTGAATTAGTCTATTTTGTGTTGCTATAACAGAATTACCTAAGACTAGGTAATTTGTAAAGAACAGAGGTTTATTTGGCTTATGTTTCTGGGACAGCTGCATCTGGCATGGGCCTCAGGCTGCTTCTACTCATGGCGGAAAGTGACAGGCAGTCAGCAGGTACAAGCAGATCACATGGCGAGAGGAAGCAAGAGAGAGAAGGTGCCAGGATCCTATAAACAACCAGTTCTCATGGGAACTAATAGAGTGAGATCTCATTCATTAATTCCCCCGCCTCCAGGGAGAACATTAACCCATTCATAAGGGATCTGCCCTCATAACTCAAACTGCCATACTAGGGATCAAATTTCCACATGAGTTCTG
>NW_007734039.1:38777-46040 GCF_000696425.1 Galeopterus variegatus | reverse complement strand
GTGAGATCTCATTCATTAATTCCCCCGCCTCCAGGGAGAACATTAACCCATTCATAAGGGATCTGCCCTCATAACTCAAACTGCCATACTAGGGATCAAATTTCCACATGAGTTCTGGGAGGACAATACATCCAAACTCCATCAAACACCAAGATCAAGGGCTTGGATTCTCATACCTTCCTGCTGTCCCCCACCCCACACACACAAAAATTAATATCTGAGCAAAGTGAGCTAAATTTGATGACTCAGTTCTATAGTATAAATGAAGAACTTCATTAAAAACAGACCTACAAGGGAAGAACAAACTGCCCCTCGTGATTTACACATATCAGGAAGTCTCTGTGGACCCTTACTACCTTTCTCTCTTTTCTGTTTGAAATATAATTGTCTTGGTGCTTCTGTCTTTTTTTTTTTTTCCAAGAAGTCCCATTGACAGCCAGAGTGCTCAAGTATCAGTGTCTCAGAAAACTCATCAGTGAGACCAGCAGGTCTAGAGCATTGCTTTCCTGTGGCAGTTTTACCGTGTTCTGCCTTTCTTCTTTAGGACATCTCCAATAAATCTTTGCTTATTCATCATTTGATTAGTACCCCAATAGTAAATTCTTCCTTCTGCTATGCTTTTCCCTCAAATTTTTGTTTATTCTTTAAAGTTATAATAGTTCACCTCTTGCCTACCTCCACCCACTTCTCCCTTGCATATCCCAGAGTGTCAGTGGGGAGCTTACCTTTTCGATGCACCTTCTCATTCATTAGAGTTTGGCCTTCTGACGTGGGCCAGACAGACACAAATCCCTGCCCTCATGGAGCTTACGCACTAATAAAAAGTGGTATCTTTGACTTTACATTCCATGAAATATTCCTTATTACACATCAACATTTCTAATTTTGCTTCACTAAAAAATATGTAATATATAAGGTTGTTAATTTTGAATTAAAATAAAACTTGTCATAAATCTTACAGAACCATTATATATCATTGGGGTTTTCTTATGGTTAATTAAAAGTTATTTATATTCCCAATTCTTCTAGATGAAAATTGAAATTTCTTGCATGTTCTCACCTTGTTCTATGCAGGAATTTTCATAATTTTTAAAATATTACTTTCCCTGGACCTTGAATTTTGGGGCATGTACCTTGAAATGTTTAATCTGTGAGTGTTTGTGTATGTGTGTGTACATGTGTGTGTTTTCCAACGTCTTAGAATCACAATATAACATCTTCCTTCATTGTGTGAAAGAAGGATTCTTTAATTCACGGTTCTTCACTCAGTTTGACTATAAACATCTTTCTTCAAATTCAATACAATTTATCTGTCTCTCAAAGCTGCAGTTTCTCACAGTTTTATCTTAGGTGAATGATAATGTCTGTCCTACATGTGCCTGAATTATTTTTTCTCTTCCATTATTGTGAGATTTTTATTTCTTTAATGCTTTCTTTGAACTCTGTTTTCCAATTGCTTTTGTTTACTCAACCAAATATTAATTAATTTTAAATAAAGTTTTACATTTCTTTATTTATATAATTAATACTTGGTTACATTAGGGAGCAAAATTCTTGTTTATCTCAAGTTATTTTCTAAAATTTATCTCCTTTTATTTTTGTTTTCTTCATGAAATTTGTCAGTCATCTCATCTGAGTCCTTGCTTGTTGGTTGCCAATTTAGTGTTGCTGCCACAACCTCCTAAGTTCTCCTCTTTATCAAGAGGAAAAGCAAAGAATCACATTTGCAAAGCCTTTTGCTTGAACAGTTGTTGCCTTTAGTTTGTCAAAGTTTTGTGGATTTGAAAGGCACAAGCAAAGGTAAAGCCACTATTCTCCTGAGGTGGATGCAACCGGTGAATAGGCATATGTGACAATCAAGTCTTCTCTTTGTGAGAGATGTAGAATTATTGCTAATGTTCCGTAGTGTATGATTTCAATAACATTTACTTCCTTAAGCTTTAAAAGAATATGTCCTTTATATATATCCTCTTCTCCAACATATTTGTCCTCACATGTTATCTCTTCTTATTTGATAATGAGGATGATTTTCTTTATTTATTTGGTGGCTTTTCCATTTTTATTCTGGACTGTTTGTGCTAATTGTATTTGTAGTATGATGTGACCAATGGACACTTTTTGAACTTTGATATCGCTCTATATAATAACTTAAGAAACAAAGAAGTGTCTGTCTTCATGTGTGTGTCAGTTGGTGAAGCACACAAAGAATTTTAATTATGATACTATACACAGACATGTAATTAAAACAGAGTAGAAAGAGGAGGAGCAGATTAACCTGTCAGGACCAGGGAAAGCTTCAGAAAGAAAGTAATATGTGAAGATTAGTAAGTGGCACATAGAAGATCACAAACTATACAGTTCATCCTTACCTGTGAATGTGACATGAAATTATACCTTTGATTTTTATTGCGTCATAATTGATTATACATATTTTGGGGGTTCAATGTTAACATATGTTGATCAAATCAATATTACTTGCATATATATTGTTCCAAATCATTCTTATTCTTTATGCCCCTTGCCCAATTTCTCCCCATCTGTCTCTCTTTCCCCACTCCCACCTCTGATAACCCTTGATTTCTTCTCTCCTTCTGAAAGACTAATGGTTACTCTGTTGATTTGTTGCCTAGATGATCCATCCAATGCTGAGAGGTGTGTTCAGGTCTCCCAATATAATCATAGAGCAAATGCTTCTTCTGTCTCTCTGGAATGGGCTTTGTGGAGAGAGACATCTGTGTCAATGCACTCTAGTTGCTAGTGAACCATTGGCACAGTGGTTGTAGCATCTAGCTGCTTTCATGGCAACTGTGGTTATTGCGGTGACTCTGGTGGGCCACCCACATGCTGGTCATGTTTTTGGCATGCTCCTTACCTAGTTGCTGGTGGCTCCTGGATCCATGCCTCAGGACCCTGGTGGGTGGGCCCATTGGTGCTGACGGTGTGCTTGGTTGTAGGAGGAGGCCCGAGTCCCCTGTCTGTATGCCTCAGGACCCTAGGCGGGCCCTGTGGCACTGGTGGTGTGCCTGGTTGTGGGTGGAGGGCCATGTTTCTGGCTCCATGCCTCATGACACGGTCCCAGTGGGTATGTTTTTTCTTTCAGTTCTATGTAGTTCTCTGTTGGATTATTTGCAATTCCCACCACTTAAACTTTGTGCTGGGACTAATTTGTTATCCTTTGCTTACTTCTAAAGTGGGGGAACTTCCTGTGGGGACCAGTACTTGAGCTCTGTGGTTGAGCTAAATTGCTGCTTTGCTGCTGATTCCCTGGGGAAGGATTTTTGTGCAGCTCAGGTTTTGATGGTTGACTTTATAGGTACTAACAGGTTTAGTGAAGTCAGCTGCACTGGCTTCTGAGTGGCTTCTCTTTTTCTTTTGCTGTGGCTTCTTGGTTCTATTTGGGTCCACGGGAACCCTGTTACTGGTATTACTGGCCCAGGGGCCACCAAGTGCCTCTTCTCCCCTTCCACCTCCAAGCAACTTCATCTGAAGGGCACAGCTGCAGGTTTTACCAGCTCCTGCTCCACACGCTCAGCAGTTTCAGACTATAAACAGCCAGGATTCAAAATGGTTGGAGCATTTTTTGTTTCTCTCATTGTGGCTTCTCCCACCACCATATACATCATAGGTCTCTCCTCCTCTTCCCCTGAGCTCTAATGGCCCCAGATAGGCTGTCATTGCTTTTTAATAGTTGTAAATTAGTTGAATTGTGGGAGAGAGTGACGCTGAGGATCATCTATTCCACCATCTTGATCAGAAGCTGAAATTATCTCTTTAAAAAAATCGGTAAATCCATACATTTCTATCCCACCTACTATATGTTTTATACACTGAAGAATATGCTAAAAGCTGAGACATGAAGCATCATCAGAACAATGTCTCCCTGTTATTTTTAGGTACATTCATGGAGCTTGAAAGGAATTTGGAATTTAAAAAGTTGGTGTTATCCAGAAAACTTCTGGCTGCTTGATTATTTCTAATTATTTAAAAAGGGAAGCGCTCCTGTATTTACACGCATAGATATTTTAGAAGGCAAGGAGTTGATTTACATGTGCTAGTCTATCTTATTTCTTAGATTATTTGCCATAATTTTACCATGAAGTTCATATTTTTAATATTTTTGCTAGTCTTCTATCTTATTTCTTAGATTATTTGCCATAATTTTACCATGAAGTTCATATTTTTAATATTTCATTTAAGGTTATAGTAGCATTTGTGTAGCATTAAAAACAAATCATATGCTTTCTTCCTATAGAACAGGTTTCTTTCATCAGGCCATTTCCCTAAAGTGGAAGCTATCTCCAAGAGTAATTGTCCATTTAACTTGGCATTTTCTAGAACATTAGTTTCCAAAACCAAGGCTTTTCTAATTAAATTCAGTGGCATTTGTGTCCACAGATTTTCCCAGGGGATTGCTTGCCTGCTGTGGAACTGGGTTTTGAGCCAGCCAGTTGAAGTAAGTTACAGATCCAAGCCTACTTTCTACTCTAAACACATTGCAGTCCACTCAACAACTCTCTCCATTTAATGTACTGATTCTCAGAAGAGTTCATTGAGTCATATCTGACCTTCACACACAGAAAGTGATAGTCTGAAAAGAATCTCAAAATGTCAATGTGGTAGAATGAAGGTGCACAATCTCCACATTATATATATTATATACATTATTTATATATTATAATATCTTATATATTTTTATAGGAAATAGTGACTGTCTTAAGGAAAAAGTCTTCTTTAAACTATTTAATTATAAATATATGAGGGTACCTCAACATGGAAAAATAGAACTGAAAGATATTATCTATCTTTCCATGAAGTTTTGAAGTACCCTCTTATGTACACTTTTAGTTATGGAGTTGATATAACTTTTTTAATGAATAAGTTAAAAATATAAGTTCTGTTTTACTACAGTTAAATTCATATTAGTTTTCATTTTAATCATATAGCAATGAAGCCAAGATTTGTCCCTGTATTACTCTGGGTATATGTACTATAATAATTATAATACCTATAAGAAAGGTCAAAGATGTTTATTAACAAAACTATTTGATTTGATTACATTATAAAATATATCACTTAATATGTAAGCTTTTTCTATAGTGCTGGTAGAAGTTTTTTGTGTCCTCTTCTCAATTTATGATTAACTCTATTCTCACACCTTCTACCCACACACACACCTCATGTCTCAACATTTCACAAGGATGAAAAATGATGTAAGTATTAAAAAGATGATAGATAACATAAAGAATCTAAAATGTAAACTGTAAAAGGTAAGAAACCAAATATATACACTGTGAAGCATGTCACAATTGCTTTTATAATGATAGGAAAAACAGTACATCATTTTTATCAATATAGAAGATAGCTCAGAGAATGGTCTGCTACTGCCCTAAGGTCCTGTACTTACCATACCTTTCTACCTCTGGTTGTCAATGAGAAAATGAATTGTAAGTGAGGGACTCATATGCAGGAATGAAGAATAATACTTTTTAAATATATGTTTAATGATGTAGAATGCTGTTATATCAAATAAAAGGAAACTTACATA
Organism: Galeopterus variegatus; assembly: GCF_000696425.1. Classification (NCBI taxonomy): domain Eukaryota; kingdom Metazoa; phylum Chordata; class Mammalia; order Dermoptera; family Cynocephalidae; genus Galeopterus; species Galeopterus variegatus. Next base: position 40,495 of record NW_007734039.1, on the reverse strand, counting down.
ACCATATGTGAAGTAGAAATTCAATTGTATAAATATCAGAAAAGGAAAAAATAATTATGTTTCTTGCATTTCCCAAAGTCTCCTATTTGAAAATAAATGCTGGGAGGGACAGAGCAAGAGAACCAACTAGAAGACTCTACCACTCATCTCTCCCACAAAGACAGACAGAACAACAAATATGCAACAATACTTTGGTGCAGGTAACTAAAGCAGAGCCCTGGAACACACGAAAAGAGTAACAGAAGTGTGAGTGAGCATAGACACTCAGGGTAGCCATGTAGAGAATGGAAGAAAATACCCTGCTTCCACCACCCCATCCCCCAGCCAGGAACATCAGGGACTCAGGAGGAAATTTTGCCTGCAGGGGAAGAGCAAGGGAGAGCTGTGCTACAGACATCTGCAATCCCAGCTACAAGGGAGGCCCACAGCACTTGCAGGTTGTGAGCCCAGCATGGGGAGATTCTGGGAGCCCATATGACTTCATTAATTTAGGGAGGGAGTTCACTCTGGGCCCCCCAGACTCCCTGGGTCCTGGGCTGCTGCAGCAGTTGCCATTTTGAAATCAGAGCCAATACTCTGGTGTATATTGCCCTGTGGCCCAATAACCCTAGTCATCTACATAGCCCTGAGGCCCCTTCATCATGACGGGGATTTGACACCCAAGCCCATGGGTGTCTTGCACCACGGGAACATGAAATTCAGCACATTGCGGAGGCCACCATTAGGAAAGGGGGAGTCACTGCATGCACCTTCTGGAGCCAGACAGCTATACAAAGGGGACTTTCTGCCACTGCTGGCTGCCATGCTGTCTTCAGAGGAGCATCCATGCATCTCTCAAAGGAGTGTTGGCTCCCAGTGCAGCTCCAAGAAACCCACCCAACCCCACACACTCCAGCTGGCAAACTGTGGCATACTCACACACCTCTATCAGGGGAATGGAACCTTACCTCCAGCTCCAATGATCCTGACCAGGGGCACCTGTCCAAACTGGGGAGCTGAAGGGAGACCTGTATGTTGGGCATACAGGGGCCCACCTAGAACCCTACTGACCTTGTGCAGGGTGGCATACTCCCACTAAGGTGTTTCAGCATGAGCCAGTGTTTCTATTGGGGTTGCAGGGGCCTTAGAAACATCATACAGAGTGGCCCACTCCAGCTGAGTTGCTGCAGAGTGATGCAGCATCACTCTTAGGAGCACAGGGGCCTGCTCAACACCCCAGTGGCCTTGCCCAGAGTGTCCCACATTGGCTAAGTATCTGCAGAGAACACCAGAATCTTTCTTGGAGGTGCAGTGTCCCACCCATGACCACAGTAGCCTTACTCAAAGTAGCACACTTCAGCTAAGGAGTTGCAGAGAGACACAATGTCACTCTTGGGCACACAGAGTCTCACCCACTATTGCAACAGCCTTATCCAGAGTAGCCTACTTCAGCTGAGGAGCTGCTGAGCAACTCATTGTCTCTTTCAAAGTACAAAGTCCTAATCTTAACATCAATAATCCCACCTAGGTTCACCCATTTAAGCTGAGCAGCAGCAGAACATTCCAACACTTCTCTCAAGAGCTCCAGACATTACTTCAGCTGAGGAGCTGCTGAGCAACTCATTGTCTCTTTCAAAGTACAAAGTCCTAATCTTAACATCAATAATCCCACCTAGGGTCACCCATTTAAGCTGAGCAGCAGCAGAACATTCCAACACTTCTCTCAAGAGCTCCAGACA
>NW_007734039.1:35248-37429 GCF_000696425.1 Galeopterus variegatus | reverse complement strand
TTGTCAAAAGTCAAAGACAGAAGGAATTCTAAAAACAGCAAGAGAAAATTGTCAGCTATAAGGGAATCCTCATCAGACTAACAGCAGATTTGTCAACAGAAACTTTACAGGCCAGGAGAAGGTGGCGAGTATATTCATAGTGCAGTGGGGGAAAAAAACAAAAAACGAACAAGCAAAAAAAAATACCTGCCAGCCAAGAATATTATACCCATCAAAGGAAGGAGAAAATGTGTTTTTCCCAGACAAACAACTTCAGGAATTCATTATCACAAGACCAGACATACAAGAAATCTTTAAAGAAGAACCAGCAAAAGAACAATACCAGCATGATAACAATGAAGGAATGAAAGAGTGAAACTCAGTGCTAGAGATTTTCAAATTAAACAACAGAATATCATTTGTCAAGGTATTACAAAAGCAAGAACAATCCACCCCCAAATTTAATAGACAAAAATAATTAATAAAGATCACAGCAGAACTAAATGAAATAGAGACCACACACACAAAGAAGTACAAAAATTGACAAAATAAAAAGTTATTTTATTTTATTTTGTTTTAACTTCCCAATATACATTGTAGTTGATTTTTGTGTCCCTTTACCCATTCCTCTTCCCCCCTTCCCTGTCTCCCCCTCACACTACATCATATCTGTTCACATGTCTTAATAGGTTCAACGAATCATTGTGATTATTGCGTTTTCTTCCTCCCATCCTTTATTTGTTTGTATATTTATTTATTTATGTATTTTTAGCTCACCAAAATAAGTGAGAACATGTGGTGTTTCTCTTTCTGTGCCTGACTTGTTTCACTTCATACAACCTTTTCTAAGTCCATCCATGTTGTTGTGAATGGTAGTATTTCATTTTTTTTTATAGCAGATTAGTATTCCATTGTGTAGATACACCACAGTTTCCTTATCCACTCTTTAGATGATGGACATTTGGGCTGGTTTCAACTCTTGGCTATTGTAAATAGTACTGAAATAAACATGGGAGTACAGGTATCCCATAGGTATGATGATTTCCATTCCTCTGGGTATATTCCCAGCAGTGGAATAGCTGGGTCATATGGTAGATCTATCTGTAATTGTTTGAGGAACCTCCATACCATTTTCCTTAAGGGCTGCACCATTTTGCAGTCACACTAACAGTGTATGAGAGTTCCTTTTTCTCCACAATCTCACCAGCATTTATCATTCACAGTATTTTGGATATTAGCCATCCTAACTGGAGTGAGATGGTGTCTCCAAGTGGTTTTGATTTACATTTCCTGAATGCTGTGTGATGTTGAGCATTTTGTCATGTGTCTGTTGACCATTCATATATCTTCCTTTGAGAAATGCCTATTCAGCTCCTTTGCCTTTTTAATTGGGTTATTTGTTATTTTGCTGTAAAGTTGTTTGAGTTCCTTATATATTCTGGATATTAATCCTTTGTCTGATGTATACTTTGCAAATATTTTCTCCCACTATGGTGGTTGATTTTTCACTCTGTTCATTGTTTCTTTTGCTGTGCAGAAGCTTTTTAGTTTGATATAATCCCATTTGTTTATTTATTTACTTATTTTTTGCTTTTGGGGTCATATTTGTGAAGTCTGTACCCACTCTTACTTCCTGGTGTGTTTCCCCTATGTTTACTGTAAAGAGTTTTATTGTTTCAGGATGCATATTTAATTCTTTAATCCATTTTGAGTTGATTTTGGTATATGGTGAGAGGTAAGGGTCTAGTTTCATTCTCTTACAAATGAATATGTAGTTTACCCAGCACCTTTTGCTGAAGAGGTGGTCTCTTCTCTGGTGTGTAGATTTGGTGCTTTTGTCAAGGACAGGTGGCTGTAGGTGTTTGGGTTGATTTCTGGGTTCTCTACTATATTCCATTGATACGTTTGTCTGTTCTTATGCCAGTAGCATGCTATTTTGGTTATTATAGCTTTGTTGTATAGTTTACAATCAGGTAGTGTTATGCCTCCAGTTTTATTTATTTTGCTCAGGATTGCTTTGCCTATGTGTGGTCTTTTGTTATTCCATATAAATGTCTGGATATTTTTTTTTTTTCCATTTCTGAGAAAAATGTCACTGGAATTCTGATGGGGATTGCATTGAATCTCTGGACCACTTTGGGTAATATGGACATTTTCACAATGTTAATTCTTTCAATCCCAAAGCATGGGATATCTTTCCTT
>NW_007734039.1:33130-33914 GCF_000696425.1 Galeopterus variegatus | reverse complement strand
CTGTATTCTGTTAGCTAGTATTTTATTGAGGATTTTTGTGTCTATATTCATCAAGGATATTTGCCTGTAGTTTTCTATTTTTGATGTATCTTTGCCTGCTTTTATTATCAGGGTGCTGTTTGCCTCATTGAATGAGTTTCTGAGAATGACCTTTGTTTCAATGTTTTGGAATAGTTCATAAAGAATTGATATCAATTCCTCTTCGAAGGTTTGGTAGAACACTGCAGTGAACCCATCCAGTCCTGGGCTTTTCTCTGTTGGGAGCCTTCTGATGACAGCTTCAATCTCTTTTATTGATATTGGTCTGTTCAGATTTTCTATATTGTCTTGGCTCAGTTTTGGTAGTTTGTATGTGTATAGGCATTCATCCATTTCCTTCATATTTTCAAAATTTTTGGCATATAGTTGTTTATATTAGTTGCTAATGATTCCTTGTATTTCTGAGGTATCGATTATAATATCACCTTTTTCATTCTAATTTTTGTCATTTGGGTCTTCTCTGTTTTTAGTTAGCCTTGCTAAAGGTTTGTTGATTTTATTTATCTTTTAATAAAACCAATGTTTTGCTTCATTGATCTTTTGTATCTTTTGGGGGGTTTCTATTTCATTTAGTGCTGCTCTGATCTTAATTATTTCTTTCCATCTACTGACTTTGGATTTGGATTGTTCTTGTTTTTCTGGTTCTTTAAGGAGGAGTTAGGTTGTTTCCTCACCATCTTTCTATTCTTCTGAAGTAAGCATTTAATGCAATAAATTTCCCCCTTATTACTGCTTTTGCAGTATC
>NW_007734039.1:30043-31293 GCF_000696425.1 Galeopterus variegatus | reverse complement strand
TATTGTTAGCATTTTTGTTTTACTGGTAGGTTTTGTTCTTTCTTGAGTATTCATGGCAGTGTTGCTTGTTTTTCAGGTATCAAACCCAGTACTCCTTTAAGAATTTCTTGTAAGTCTGGTCATGTGATAGTGAGCTCCCACAGTTTTTGTTTGTCTTTGAAATACACTATTTGTCCTTCTTTTCAGAAGGATAGCCTTGCTGGGTAAAGTATTCTTGGCTGGCAATTTTGTCCCTTATTATTTTGAATATATCATCCCATTCTTTTCTGGCTTTTAGGGTTTCTGATGAAAAGTCTGATGTTAGTCTGATTGGGACTCCCTTATCGTTGACTTGCTGCTTCTCTTTCACAACTTTTAACATTTTCTCTTTGTCTTTGAATTTTGTCAGTTTGACTATAACATATCCTGGAGAGGACTTTCTGGGTTCAATATGTTTAGGGATCTTTGGGCCCCCTGAGTCTGAAGATCTGTGAGTTTCCCTATACCTGGGAAATTATCTGGTATTATTTCATTGAATATGTTTTCAGTGCCATTTCCTTTTTCTTCCCCTTCTGGAATACCCNTTTTTTGATTTCCTGTTTAATTTCTTCTTGGATGCATAATGTCATTAAATAGAATGTTGTTTCATTTCCATGTGGTTGTATAGTTTCCAGAGTTTCATTTGTTATTGATTTCTAAGTTTAATAAATTGTCATCTAAAAAAATACATCAAATATTTACATTGTTTTTGAATTTATTGAGACTTGTTTTGTGACCTAACATGTGATATATCCTGGAGAATGTTTCATGTGCTGATGAGAAGAATGAACATTCTGAGGTTTCTGGATGGAATGTTCTGTAGATATCTACCCAGTCCAATTGGTCTAAAGTTTTGTTTAGAACTTGTGATTCTCTGTTGATTCTTTGCCTAGATGATCTGCCCAATGGTGGGAATGGGGTGATGAGGTTCTCTGCTATTATGGTGATAGGTTCTATCTCATTGTTTAGATTTAATAGTGTTTGCTTTATACATCTGGCGGCTCCAATGCTAGGTGCATATATATTTATGATTGTTATGTCTTCTTGATGGATAGATCCTTTTATTTTTATATAGTAGACTTCTTTATCTTTTTTTTATAGTTTTTGCTTTAAAGTCTATTTTATCTGATATAAGAATAGCTACTCCAGCTCGGTTTTCATTTCCATTTGCATGGTATATCTTTTTCTATCCTTTCACTCTTAGTCGATGTGTGTCTTTACGGGTCAAGTGA
>NW_007734039.1:27030-29831 GCF_000696425.1 Galeopterus variegatus | reverse complement strand
TTCTATAGTGTCTAGAGCTTGAGAGTTATTGTTTTCCTTTGGTGGTGATGTACTTTCTTCATTTTTCATATTTCTGGTATCTTTCCTTTTGTATTTAGTCATTGGGGCAGGGGGTATCATGGTCCACTCGTTCCACCCTGAAGTCTGGCCTGGATCCTGCAGGGGCTGCCAATTCTGGGCAGTGAGGACTAGCCTGGGATGGGGATCCCATGGCACCTGCCTCTTCCGGTATGGCTGGCTCATAGCATGTGGGCCTGGTGGCTCTCAGGCCTCTCTGGGTGGCAGGGACTAGTCTGGGTTGGGGGTCGAAGGTGACTGACTATTTTGGCACTGCTGACTCATGGTGTGTGGGCCCGGAAGTTCTCAGGCCTCTCTGGGCAGGGGGGGACTGGCCTGGGTTGGGAGTCCCATGGTGCCTGCCTGCTCCAAAGTGGCTGATTCATGGCATGTGGGCCCAGCAGCTCTTGGGCCTCTCTCAGCAGTGGGTATGCTGCTGTTATTTAAAGTGTATGAAGTATTCAGAATCTTTACTGAGAGAACATTTAATAAGCAGTGTCTATTTTAAAGCCCAAGCCATGTATCTTTGTTGTCCTGTGGCAGAACCAAACCCTGAAGCTCTACCACAAAGTCCTCATGCAATAAACAATGAGAAACAGGACAGGAACGCATGCTCCAGGCACTTAATTACTTCCATCACTCATGCACACACACACACAAAGTTGTTTTTCTGAGAAAATGAACAAAATTGACAAACCAAGGGTGAAAGACCCAAATAATGAAAATTAGAAATAAAAAAGGAGACATTACAAATTATAACACAGAAATACAAAGAATTATTAGAGACTGTTATAAACAACTATAAATCAAGAAATTAGAAAATCTAGAGGAAATGGAGAAATTTCTGGACACTTAAATCCTACCAATACTGAACAAGGAAATATAAAATCTGAATAAGACCAATAATGAGCTACGATATTAAGCCAATAATCAGAAGTCTCCTAACAAAGAAAAGCCCATAACCAGATGGCTTCACTGCTACATTCTACCAAACATTCAAAGAAGAATTAATACCAATTCTTCTCAAACTAGTAAAAAAAAATTAAGCAAAGGCTATTATCCCAAACTCATCCTATGAGGACAGCATCACCCTGATACCCAAATCAGCAAAGACACAATGTAAAAAGAAAACTACAGGCCAATATTCTTGATAAACACAGATGCCCAATTCTTAACAAAATACCAGTAAACAGAATCCAAAAGCACATCAAAAAGATTGTACACCATGATCAAGTGGGAATTATCCCTGGAATGCAAGGATGGTTCAACATATGCAAACCAATAAGTGACACACCACATTAAGAAAGTGAGACATCGGTCATATTATCATCTCAACAGATTTAGAAAAAGCATTTGATAAAAGTTAACATCCCCTCATGGTAAAAACTCTTAACAAATAGAAAGAAAGTTTCTCAACACAAAGAAGAACATGATGACAAAGCTACAGCTAACATCCTCCTGAGTGGGGAAACGTTGAAAGGTTTTCCTATAAGAACAGGAACAAATAACCACTCATATTTAACAAAATACTGGAAATTCTAGCCAGAGCATTCAGGGAAGAGAAAAATAAAGGGCATCTAAATTGAAAAGGAGGAAGTTGAATTGTCCCTGTTTGCAGGTGACATTATCTTACATATAGAAAAAATTAAACACTCCACTAAAAAATTCTTAGAACAAATGAATTCAATAAAATTACATGGTAGAAAATCAATAGACAAAAATCAGTAGTGTTTCTATAAACCAACACCAAACTTACAGAAAAAGAAAGCTATCTCATTTACAACAGTTACCAGAAATAAAATACCTAGGAATAAATTTAACCAAGCAGATAAAAGGTCTCTACAATGAAAACTAAAAAGCATTGATGAAAGAATTTAAAGAGGACTCAAAGAAAAAAAATGGAAAGACATTCCATGTTTATGGATTCATTCTAAGAATCAATATTGTCAAAATGCCAAAATATTCGCAAAATACTATCCAATGCAATCTCTATCAAAACACCAATGTCATTCTTCATAGAAATAAAAAATAATAATAATCCTACCATTAAATGTGGTCAAAGGAGCTGAATAGACATTTCTCAAAAGAAGAGATCCAAATGGCCAACAAGTATATGAAAAAATACTCAGCATCACTAATCATCAGAGAAATGCAAATCAAAACCACACTGAGATATCATCTTACCCCAGTTAAGTGGCTTTCTTCAACAAGACAGAAAATAACAAATGCTGGCAAGGATGTGGAGATGGGGGAACTCTTATATATTGTTGTAGGATTATAAATTAGTAAAGCCATCATGGAAAACAGCATAGACATTTCTCAGTACCTAAAGATATAACTACCATATGACCCAGCAATCCCACTACTGGGTATATACCCAAAGGAAAGGAAAGGAAAGGAAATCAACATGTCCAAGGGATACCTTCACTCCCATGTTTATCACACTTCTATTCACAGTAACCAAGGTTTGGAATCAACCAAAATGTCCATCAACAGATGACTGGATAAAGAAAAAGTGGTATGTATACACAATGGACTACTCAGCCATAAAACAGAATAAAATTCTACCATTCACAGCAATATGGATGAAATGGAGAAAATTATGTTAAATGAAATAAGTCAGGCACAGAAAGAGAAATACCGCATGTTCTCACTCATATTTGATAGCTAAAATAGCAATAATAATAATAATAATAATAATAAGTTGAACTTTTAGAAGTGAGGGTAGAACTGTGGTTACTAAA
>NW_007734039.1:0-26023 GCF_000696425.1 Galeopterus variegatus | reverse complement strand
CTGCAAATTTTATTTCTTTTGATAACTACTTCATACTAATTAAGGAAATTTTTAAAACAACGAATGGATTTTCTACTACTTCTCTGTCCCTCATTTTTCCAAGAAAACTGCTTTGGTTTTTTTCACCTGCGTTCACCTCTGTTTCATTCTGAAATAAATGAATGACAAAAATGATAAGAATTTAGGGGACCTTGTTCTCCACTCAGGTTCACCGAGGCTTTTAGCAAAACACACAAGCACTCTGTTTCCTTTATTAGTTAAAATCGAATCAGTGCCACCTAATCCCATTCCAACTGGCACTCAGGACATGAGGAATATATTAAATAATGCATTCAAAAAGAATGACTATACAGACACTAATTTATGATTTCTATTATTTCTCTTTTTTCTCTTTATGTATCTTCATTATTCACTTAATTCTCTCTCCTCCATTATACTAAAATGATTGCCAAATATAGACTACATTTAAAAAACCTATACTTCCATTCTTTTTCCACTGGAAAGATGTGACAAGACCAGACTTTTCAGAACTTAGAATTCCCTGCTAGGAATAAAAAAATCCTTCCACTTATCCTATTCTAATTTCTTATTTAAACCTTGGTATAAAGGGACTAGATGATTTGGAGGATTGTTTAAAAAACGATGCCCAGCAGTACTTCAGGTGCAAGAGGGTGTAAACACTGTAAACTTATGTATATTTATGTGCATTTCTAAGTATGAAGAAGAAAAAAAAATGTTTACCACATGTGCATGTGTCAAAACTTGTTTAATCAGATAGCTAATTTGAATTATTTATATATTATATATATAGTATATAACAAACAAATAATGATTTGGGGGCTATTTGGGCTTTGAAGTGCTCCTTTCATACACAATTTTATTTTTCTTTTTCTAATAAATATACTAGCCTGTATTTCTCTAAATCTGACTTGTTTATACATCTTCTGAGACATATTTCTCAAAATGCTTCACAGATTCAGAAGTTTTACAAATTCAGATTGAGTTTTTGTTTCTGTTTCTTTTTTTTTTTTGTCTTTATTACTCTGAAAAGTAGAACAGTATTTGATTTTGTTGCTCCAGAACATAGAGCAATAAAGCCTGTTGAGGCAAAACAATTTTATTATCCCATAAAATTTGTCTTTTTAACTTTGTCTTTATAAGAAAACCATTATCAACAAAAGCCAGATCAAGTATACTTTGGCCGTATGGTTGATATTTAATTTATATATTTCTTACCATCTTCACCTGGTTATCCATTTTAATTATAGTTTCTCTTAACAGTCAGATTCTTCTTTTTCCTTTTTTTTCTCCTTAAGAAAACATTCGAAGTAGCTAACATAAACATACTGACTAGAGAGTCTCAAACCAATTAACTGCCCTACTTAAGGAAATCCAGCTTAAATTTTGCAGCTGAAACAAAAGAAATGATGTGACAAAATGAAACATAAATGGATAGATTACATGACCATACACAACTATACTAATTCTTTTTCATGATTTATTATGAGAATAGAACACAGGAGGACCATGTAATGTAACACAGTAGGTTATGTATGTATTAAGTGAATCAAATATTCCTAGAAGTATTATGTAAACTTGTTTTAATGTTAGATTTTGGTTAGGTAAAAATGTATTCAATATTCATTATGTAGTATTGATATTTTATTATTGGCAAAATAATGCAGAGTTTCTGGATCATTTGCAGAATGTCTGAGGAAAAGGTTCATATTAAGCTTAAATTTCAGCTTTAATCATCAGGGTTTTCTACATACAGCCTAGATCCACTAGATAATTGTCACATTCTCAACTTATTCCTCTTATGAGGATGCAATTCAACATTATCTCTTCTTTTTAGAATTCTAAAGCTGTAAAATTTATAACCATTGATATGAGAGTACCTTAAAAAGATTGTGGAAAAACAGAAATGAAAGATAATACAAATTCATAAACTTTTTAAAGACCCCTTGTGCATCTGTACGTTATGTGTGATAATTGAATGTGAAAGAAAATCACCTTTGATATTTTAATGTGTTATAAGAAATACTTGCCTGGATGTACTTCAAATTTCATAATCTTGATGAGGTTTTCATATAAATTATGTGAAACCTTTTTGACCATCTGCTATGTCAGATACAAAGGGCTAAGTGATTGATTCATGGTCCCAACTTTCCATCTAGTAAGTTACTGGACACACAAGTAAAGTTGGATCCTCTAGCTAAATAGTGGCCTAAGTTCACCTTAATTTTCCATGGGGAAAGGCATTCTATCAAAAGATGTGGTAAAAGCCATCAAAACCACACCCATGACCACCATAAAACCATCAGATGGATTAACCCATTCTCTATGGCATGGTCCTCATGATCTAATCTCCTCTTCCAGCCCCATCTTTCAATCATCATGATAGGATTTCCCACCCTCAACAGTTACAGTGGGGATTAAGCTTTAATGAATTTAGGGGTACAGTCAATCCACAGAAATCTTCTAATTAAATCTAAACATTTTCCTTCTTTTAATAAAGACTGCTCTGCTGTGTCATGAGTACATTGAGGCTGCTTCTGTGATTTCACTATTCCATTATAGAAAATAAAAATCAGAAGCCCTAAAATATAGGTTCCTCAGAAGTCAGATTGAGCATAGTAAAATAAGATATTACATGCTTCCTATAATCCAAAGACCTTTTAAAACCATGTCTGTACAATAGTCCAACACAAATCCATTGCATCTTTTTACAGAATTCCATGAATTAATACAGATAGCACAATCTTCAAATGAGAAAATCAAGTCAATTTTCCACTGTAGTTGAAAATTTTTATAAGCTTGACAAACATATAGACCATATTGAATTAAAAGGATGATCCTATAGTAAATTCTGAAGAATCTTTTTCAAAAGTGTTTTTATTCAGGCTGTTACCATGTGAGGAGTTTGAGTTAAGTTAACAACTAGTTCAAAAGACAACACTCTGTCCAGTTTCTGGTTATGTGTGCTAAGGCACATGCTCCCCTTCTCTTCCATGCTGTACCTATGAGAGCTAATGGCAGCTGTAGCCTTTTCCTGTGGGAAATATCCATTTATGGATATATCAAAACATTTTCTGTGCTACAGATTTTAAGGCTCAATTTTTACAATAAAAAGCCCCTGCAAAGTTTGTAAACTCAAAGTGAATGCTGTATACAGGAACTTGAACGTGATTGTTTGAATCTGTGGATGAAATATTTTTACATGGAATAAAAATTTGTTATAAGCATAGTAGTTATTTTGTTTTCTCTTCGTAATGAAAACAAAAGTTTTAAAAGCTTTGGAGAGTGTAATTAGGAAACAAAGAAGATTACAAAATGTTAATGGACCTTTAATAAAGTTGAGTAAACAACATATGTAATTTTTTTTTGCAAGGAAGTGCTGCTAATTAAAACAAAATCATTCTATTAGGACACACACCTGCTGCTGTACAAGTGCTTCATTTGTTGCTGAAAATATTAATCCTTGAGCAGGGCTAAATCTCCAGTGTATCCCCTTAAGGAATGTCCATTTCAAAATTACACCTTAGTGTTGCCTGTGTTGATTACTGAGATCTCTTACAATAATCATGACTGGGTACCAAAGGGAAAACATAGTGTTACCTCAATAGTTGTCTCTGTAGACTTTATATTCTTAAGTTTTCTTCTGGTGGAAGGGAAATAAAAATCAGTATCTTCTCAAAACACTCAGAACCCAATTATCCATGTTCTCAGGTCCCAAAATTTTCTTAAATATTTCAAAGCACAGCCATACTACCTAAGTCAACGTAGGAGAAGAATAAATCATGCATGCCATTCCTTTCATCTGGAGCAATAGTCACCTGGCATTTTGTTTAAAAATATTTGAAAGACCACTTCTTTCTTGCAATCTTTACCATGTGAAATGAGGTTATTTTTCTCTCACTTGTTCAGTACTGTGCCTTTCCTACCCATATTCCAAACATAGGTGTACACTGTGGCTTACTATAAACAGCAGTAATAATAGCAATAACAACAAAAGAGTTAAAACATATAGAACGTGTATTCTGTGCCAAACGCTGTGCAAAATACTTTGTTGTTTGTATGCATATATGTATGCTTATTTGTTTTTTTCTGCTAATATAATCTTCTTCATTTTCATTCCTTCATATAAAAGTCAAAAACTAACAAGTGTGTTTCTCAACTTATAGCCAATCCCTGACATCAGTGCTATTAATAATTTATCCAATTTTATAATATACAACTAGAGCACATACTGGATTTTTATTATATGCTAATTACAAATGGAATAACATTTCCTTGCCTTATTCAGTTAAACAATGATACCATATTTATATGGTTAGAAAAATCAAACAGTATGAAAAGGTACAAAATGAAACGTGAGAGCCTCTCTTTTCAATTCTTTAATATTAGGTAGTCAAAGTTTTGGTGATTCTTCCCATATTAAAAAAAACTTGCAAATATTTGCAAATATGCAGCTTTTAAAATGATTTTACTTAATCATATCTCTTTGCAAATCAGCAAATAAAAATATGCCATCTGTGTATTAGCTGTATAGTACTATATAGTTTTCATGGCGTACTAGTTAGTTAAATAGTTGCTTATCAAGGCACTTTGCCTTCAGATTTCATCATCGCCAAACTGCTGCAATGGTCAGATGTGTGACCGACTAAGCGACTATGCTATAGGTACCATTGTAATTCCATTTAACAGAGGATGAAAGGAAGGCACTTGACATTTAATAGCTTTTCTGAGATCACTCACTTGCTCAGGGAAGTCAAAATGCAAATGAAGGCAGTTTGACTACAGATTTCAGGCTCTCAAATGCTACTGCACATATTTCTGGTAGGCAAGGTAAGTCTAGTGGGGCTTCATTGCCCAGTATTTCAAGACCAGCCCTGAGTTATTTCATAAATTTCAGAGCANAGGATGAAAGGAAGGCACTTGACATTTAATAGCTTTTCTGAGATCACTCACTTGCTCAGGGAAGTCAAAATGCAAATGAAGGCAGTTTGACTACAGATTTCAGGCTCTCAAATGCTACTGCACATATTTCTGGTAGGCAAGGTAAGTCTAGTGGGGCTTCATTGCCCAGTATTTCAAGACCAGCCCTGAGTTATTTCATAAATTTCAGAGCATGCTATAGGTACCATTGTAATTCCATTTAACAGAGGATGAAAGGAAGGCACTTGACATTTAATAGCTTTTCTGAGATCACTCACTTGCTCAGGGGAGTCAAAATGCAAATGAAGGCAGTTTGACTACAGATTTCAGGCTCTCAAATGCTACTGCACAAATTTCTGGTAGGCAAGGTAAGTCTAGTGGGGCTTCATTGCCCAGTATTTCAAGACCAGCCCTGAGTTATTTCATAAATTTCAGAGCACTTTTTTTTCTGAATAACATTATATGCAGTAAACATTTGTTCATAACTCAACAAATTTCATATACTCCTTATCTACTTAGAATGAAAAGAACAGATACCTGTCATTTTCTGCTGAAGATTGAGACACCAGAATTAAGATGCCTTTGTTTAGCAGAAACATTAATGAATTTAAGGAAATTCAAATGTGGGCATACAGCCAGGAGTGGAGTTTAATGGCTCTTTAAAATAAGATAGGAGGAATTATATTTGAGGGAGGAGAAACCCAAGGGAAAAGGAACCCAAGCAATAGGGCAAGGATCTGGAGCCTAGGGAGAAATACAGGATATCCTGGAAACAATAAAAATTCCATGTGTGGATTGGCAAAGAGAAGAATAAAGACAGTCACAGGAAAAGCAGTACAAGTGAAATGAGAGTTCAATAATATTGGAAACTTAAAAGGGGATAATAAAGGTAACTGCCTCCCCACCTCCTTTCTCCACACACCTCCTAGAACTTGAAGAAATCGTACGTACAGTGTTCCATTTCCTACAGAACCCGAGAGAACTCTTGAAAACTTATTTAGTTACCTAGAAAGACGTCAGCCTCTGCTGACATCTAGTTACAAAAGATTTAAGGGATAGTTTAAGAAAAATAAATCTACAAAAGAGAGAAAAATACAGCCAAGGAAATACAGCCAAATAGGAGAAGCATTTGTAGAAAACACAGAACAGAAGAAAAGGTCAGCTGAGTATTCCTCACTTCAGTTTCCTTTATTAATATTTTTGACATAGTTTCAGAACTATAAAAAATATGGAAGAATAGTACAGAGAATTTCCAGATACGCTGTTCCACGTTCACTAAATGTTAACGTTTAGTTACTACTTTTACTACAGATGATTATTTATCCCTCTTTATCTACCTCTAGATAAATACATATGTAAAAATAGATTTATATATTATATATATTTTCTCTGATCTGATGAAGAGCAAATTGCAGATAGGATATTCCTTTACCACCCCCACCCCCTAATATTCTGTATATATTTCCTATAAACAAGGAATTTTTTACATAATCACAGTATGATGACCAAGTAAAGAAGTTACTGATTTAATAACATTATCTATTCCTGCGGGTGGAAAACTTATTCTGTTGAGTCAGATACTAATTATTTTAGGCCTTTCAGAGCATACAGTCTTTGTTGCAACTATTCAGTTCTACTATCTCGATGCAAAGGCAGCTGGAGAAAAGATGTAAATAAAAGTACATGGCTGTGTTCAATATAAATTTATTCTCAAAAGTGGGTAGTAGGATACCTTGACTCATGGGTCATGCTTGCTGACCCCTGATCTAATATACAGACTTTGTTCAGATGTTCCTAATTGTTTATATAATATCATTTACAGCAAAAGAAAATCCAAGGTTATGTGTTGTGTTCAGTCATCATGTCTATTTAATCACATTTAATCTTGAATTACTCTTTTATTTGTAATATTTTTGCAGACTACTGGCCAATTATTTTGTAGGATGTTCCTCTTATTGAATTTATATGATTCTTTTTCTTCGTTAAATTCAAGATAAACGCTTTTGTCCTGAATATAATGGAAGTGATAATGAATATTCTCAGTGCATCTTATCATTGGCATATGCTATTGAAAATGCCATTACTTGCAACTTTGATAATTCAGCTAAAGGGTTGTTTGCCATATACTTCCAGTCTAAAGTTACTACTTCATGCGTCATAATTAGTAAATGTTTTGTTGGAAGCTACTCTGAAGGTATATAACTATTCTATTACTCCTCAAATTTGTACTCAGTAGTTTCAGAATTTATTAATAATTCTTGCTTGAGTCAAATACTATGGTGGTTGTCAAATGGTGACTTCCTAGTTGTATCATTTCTTCTACATCTGTTGGTTGGCTTTCTACCATAAAGACCCCCTCCATTTGTTTGGTATACAAATTTGAATTTATGGATTCTTTATTCAATACACTAAAATATTTTAATATTATTTATTTTGATGACAGTCTCTTCAAACTGTCTTCTAAGTCTTTTTAATATGTCCCATTCATTGAGTGCTTTCACACTTTTTGACACATCAAGATATTACAGCTTTATTTTATCCTTGCCAGCTCTGGACTTAGGATCAGTCATTTCTCTAGGTTCTTTTCAGGAGAGAATATTATTTAAAAACCAAGATATACTGCTACCTGGGAAATATAACACACATACATATGAATACACACATCTACATCCAGGCACATATACAGATACACATCCATACACATCTCTTATCTATATCTATATTCTACATTTTTTAAACCTCAGGACTTCACTCTGACATCTCCAAATCCAATCCAATGTGGTCAGATTTATTCTATCCTCCTTTCCGTATTTATGATTCTCTGATAGATTAAATCTGGCTCACATTATCCATAATATATTTGTGTATTTGCTCAATTCTGGAATATATAAAAGTACTTTTAAAATTGATGATATACACCTCTGAATAAAAAAAGAATTACTAATTAAAGTTTAACATCCAATTAGAATTGTTTTTGTCCTTATCCTAAGGACGTGCAGTCCAAAAACTGCTTCAGAGTTACCTGGGGTAGTTCCTTCCTCACAATATCACTTCCATGTGGTCATATTAATCTGTTTCTATTTGTATTTAATATTGAATTTCTCCCCTGCCTTTGCTCTAGAGGATGTGAAACATCATCATGATTTCAAAAGTCAGAAAGTATATTTCTGTGCCAGGAAGTATATTCAGAAAGTATTCTTCTCTTCCATCCATTCCTCTACCCTTTCCAGCACATTCTCACCGATGCCCTACAGGTAACCAATCTCCTTGTTCATTGATTTATTCTTCCAGTATTTATTTTTGCTTATATGAGCAGGCACTTGCATATTTATTTATTTATTTTTTTTTTAATTTATTATTTTTTTCTTTTTTGTCTTTTTTACTGACCGGTAATGAGATCACGACCCTCGGTGTCGCGCCCGTACCGGGGACCGGCAACAGGATCGCAACCCTCAGTGTTGCGCCCGCACCGCGCTCAGCCAGTGAGCAGGAACCGGTCTCCACATGGGATCTGAACCCTTGGCGGGAGTGCCGCCGCACTCCCAAGCGGCGCACTCTCCAGTGTGCCACCGGGCGGGCCCTATTTTTATTTATTTATTTCTCCTTTTCACTATGAAAGTAGAACAGTATGAATAATTTATCATATTTTGCTTTCTTCATTCAACAATATAACATGGAAATTACTCCATATCAGTTCACAGACATCTATTTCACTATTTTTTTACAGTTGCCTAGTATTCTAATTTTGGATTTATCTCAATTTGTTTCCTAGGTATAGGCATTTAGATTGTTTTTAATATTTTGCAGTTACTATCAAGGCTATAATGAAAAGCCTCTGCGTATAATTTTCAGTGTCAGAGGTGCAGTTTTAGGATAACTTCTTAGAAGTGAAATCATAGTGTCAAAAGACAAACACAAATTGTACTTTCTCTGCATCTTTTTAGACAGAGATCTTACTTTCTCTCTTTAGCAGAAGTGATGCCATCTCTTCTACTTAATCTGTGCCATATTGGGCATATAATAAAGGTATAGTACATATTTGCTGAATGAATAAAATTCTGCCAGGTGTGTGAAATCTTATGACAAATAAATCTACCTGCTTTTTAGACAGAGATCTTACTTTCTCTCTTTAGCAGAAGTGATGCCATCTCTTCTACTTAACCTGTGCCATATTGGGCATATAATAAAGGTATAGTACATATTTGCTGAATGAAAAAATTCTGCCAGGTGTGTGAAATCTTATGACAAATAAATCTACCTCTCCTAAAATCCTGATAAGGAGAATTGGTTGAGAAAGAAGCTCCTGAAGAAAAAACATTGTGTTGACATCACAGAAAAAGACCAAAGGAGGCAAAGCTCTTGAAGAGACTGGGCTCAGCTGCCAATGATAAGAGCCTGTAAACAACCCTTGAGCAGAAACAGGACACAGGGGATGGAGAAGCCACAATGTTCAGTTTTATTGGAGCCCATATGAATAACATCAGTAGCAGAGATCTTCGGATACCAAATCACACACGCACACAATCACCTACTGAACTTAAATGCTTTGCAGAAGATAACATGATAGCAGCATATGTAAATTTCTGCCAATTAAGTGGATCAAAAAAGGAAAGTTATAAGTTCATTTGAATGGATTTTGTGCCTCTTTTCCTCAGGAAAATTATTAAAGCGGTATGAAAACCATTCATAAAAGTTGGAAAGTCTGTTACTCCTTCACCAAGAGAAATAGACAGTATAGTAACATAATGTAATGAAGAAATAAGGCTTTAACGGACTCTCATGGAAGCGATGTGTGAATTCAACCCCAGTCTGTACTCAGCTTTAAACAAATCTATAACAAGCTCCTCCTTTTCATCACTTTTCATACTCAGTTCAGATTCAAAAAAATGTGATTAATGCATAAGCTCAAATGTTCTCCCATTATGGTAACACCACTGTGAAGCTGCTTATTTTGGTAGCTACATATTGTTAAGAAGTCTCTCTCTGACCTTGCACCATTTCTTTCTAGTAAGATGTTTGCCCCTTTTTAAAAAAGTATTTTACCCTTAATTTAAATGAACATTTAAGTCTATTAAGCAATAGTACATCAATCAGATTAAATTCATTTTTTAGGTTAACTCAAAGAGCTGAAACTCAAATCAGAAGTTATTAATCTCAGAAAGAAAAATTGCTACATCAAAGTCTGGCTGCAGCTGGACTCTCCTCAGATTATTATAGTAATAAAAAGGCATTAGGTTTGGCAATTTATTTTTTACCCGCTTTTTTGAGGTATAATTAATAAACAAAGAACTGCACATATTTAATAGGTACAATTTGATGAGTTGGGACATATGCAAACATGTGCAGATACCATCACCACCATCAAAGTAGTAGACACATCCAACACCTACAAAGTTTTCTTGTGTCACTTTCTTGCTTGCTTGTTGTTTTTTTTTGTGTGTGCGTGTGATAAGAACTCTTAACATGAGATCTATTCTTCTAACAAATTGTGAAGTGCACAATCCTGTGTTGTTAACTATAGGTACTAGACTTGTAGCAGATCTCTGGAACTTTTCATCTGGCATAACTGTAACTTTGTAACCATTGAACAACAACTTCCCACTTCCCCCACTGGAGCTCATGGTAACTACTATTTTATTCTCTGTTTCTATGAGTTTGAGTGCTATAGTACATCATATACGTAGAATCATGCAGTATTTCTCCTTCTGTGATGGGCTTATTTCACTTAGCATAATGTGCTCAAAGTTCGTCCATGTTGCCACAAATTACAGGATTTCTTTTAAGATGGAATAATATTCCAGTGTATGTATATATCATTTTCTTCATCTGTTCATCTGACAATTGACATTTGGGCTGTATCCCTATCTTGGTTATTTTGAATAATGCTGAATGTGGGAATGCAGATATCTCTTTGAGATCTTCATAACAATGCTTTTGGATATAACCAGAAGAGGGATTTCTGGATAATATGGTAGTTCGATTTCAATTTTTGAGAAATCTCCTTAGTATTTTCTGTAGCTGCTGCACCATTTCCCATTCCCACCATCGGTATACAAGGGTTCCAGTTTCCTCACATCTTTGTCAACATTTGTTATCTTTTGATTTGTTGATAATATCCATTCTAGCTAGTATGTATTAGGGCTCTCCAGAAAGACAGGACAAACAGAACAAATATAATACAGTATTAGTTTAATCAAGCTGCTGTAACAAAATAAATTAGACTGGGTAATTTATAAACAATAGAAATTTATTGCTCATAGTTCTGTAGCCTGGAAAACTCAAGAACAAGGCTCCAGCAGATTCAATGCCTAATGAGGGCTCACTCTCTTGTGTGAGTGAAAAATGTGTATCATATTTTAAATATGCATCACATTTTAAAGTTTCACCCCTTTTACTACCACCACATTGGGGATTATATTTCAACATACAAATCAACTCAAAATGGATTAAAGACTTAAAAGTAAGACCTGAAACTATAAATCTACTAGAAGGAAATAATAGGAGAAAATCTTCTTGACATTGGTCTTGGCAATGATTTCTTGGATATGACACCAAAATCACAGGTAAGTAAAACAAAAATAGACAAGTGAGACTACCTCAAAATAAAAGACTTCTACACAACAAAGAAACAATTAACAGAATAAAAAGGCAACCTATGAAATGGGAAAAAATATTTTCAAATCATATATCTGATAAGTAGTTAATTTCCAAAATACATAAAGACATACTACAACTCAGTAGCAAAAAAATTCAATAACCTAATTAGAAAATGGGTAAAGACTTGGGCAAAGGACTTGAACCTACATTTTTCCAAGGGAGACATACAGATAGCCAACAGGTATACAAAAAGGTGATAAACATCATTGATTATCAGTAAAATGAAAATCAAAACTACAATTCTGTCCCTTTTTAAGGCCAAGGTCTAAAGGTATGTACTGTAAAATCGTAAGAACTTTACTTTCAAGCACCTAAATTTATTAAAATACTCCATAATTTTGCCAGTCTTTTTTATAATAACTTATCACATGTCCTATTGCTTATCCTATTAGTTTATATTTATAAACATTCTTTAGGTACTCAGTATGTGCTACCAGTTTTAATTCCATTATTTAATTAATCCTCTTAAAACCTCTGGCATAGTTACTATCATTTTCTGCATTTTGCAGGTATAAAAATTGAGGCTCAGAGAGATTCAGTAGCTACTTCATGATGACAAAGTTAAAAGGTGACAGAACTGAAATTTTGATGTGTCACTGGGGCCCACATTTGATATCTCCACAGATTTGTTACCCCAACTTGTCATTTGATACTAATGTTGAATTTACAATTTTTTTTTAAGGAAGCCAAACTATGACAACCCAGTATTAAGTAAGGGCAACTTAAGTATCACTCCCCTAATTACCATTACAGAAATTAAATGACAGTTGCATTTAAGAGGTAAAAGTGGAATACTTTGTATACCATCCATTATCAAAAGGCCAGATGTAGAAAATTCCCAAATATAAATTTTTATGTATATCCCACTTTTTAAATATTTCACATTTTGTAAAAGTTTACATATATTGAGTTCATAGTACACATCAAGCACTTAACTATGCTTTATAAGTTAATGTCACTTAGGCTGGATCACGGTCCAAACTCCAGATGTATACATTTAGCTTCCTACTTGACATTAGCACTTACATGCCCACTAGTCACTTCTCATTGTGTATATTCAATATAAAAGATTTTCCTCCTTTGTGACAACCTGTTTTTTCTCTACTCTTCTTCATCTCAGAATTGGGCATCAAGACTTGCCAATTGCTCAGGGCAGTATCCTGGGGGTCAGACTTGAGTGTGTCTGACACACTCAAGTCTCCTGTCTCCTATATCTAATTCATGCTTACGTACTGCCAATTCAAAAGTCCAAAATGTACCTTAATTCCACGTACTTCCCTCCATCTCCCTTATCAACCCCTTAATTCACATCCCATTACCTCTTGCTGTATCTGCTGATTTTCATCATTACCACTTTCTCTACCTTTGATCTTGATTACTTCATCTCAAGGAAGTGTAAGTGGTCTTTCAAAAACATCTATAGATCATATCTATTTCTTGCTTTAATGTCTTCCCATTTATTTTCAATTTAACCCCACAGGCTTTACCAAAACCCCTGCCTAACACTCCAATCTTATTTCCCACAGTTCTTCACTTTTGCTCATTTCCTCCACACAAAATGTCCATTTTTCAGTTCGTTGAATATTCCAACATTTTTTTTACAGCAAAGAAACTGTTTATTTGATTTTCTTTTGATGTGAAACACTTTTCCCACCAAGGTTTTCAGAAAGATGCTTTCTTGTTTAGTCAAACGTTACCTTCTCAGAAGGTCTTCCGTGATGATCCTATATAAATGATCTTCATTTACTCTGTTAAATTACAGTACATATGAGAGTACTTCAAAAAGTTCATGGAAAATAGAATTAAAAAATAATATGAATCTTCCCATAAACTTTTGAAGACCCCACATACCGTACACAGCATAATCTAGGTATATACTGTTTATTAATTTGTTTATTAGCTATTACCATAAGCTAAAATACAAGCTATATGAGAGAAGAGACATTGACTACAAATGTGCATAATGCAGGTTAGCTATTAGTAAATAGTGGTGCAATGAAAGGATAAATCAACTACTCTGTGACATGTAAGTTACTGTCACTCTATTTTGGAGGCTAAGATAATCAAGGTTCAGGACATTACAGAAAACTTCTGAGGACCATAAACCTAATGAATGACAGTGTCGTGGTTCAGACACAGGTCTGGCTGACTCCTGAGTCCAATCTCAAATCATTTACATCATGTGTTCTGCTTAAATTTATCCTGCCCCTATAATAAAGGACACTGAGGTGGTATTTTTTAGACACCCTTAGGTTGGACTTAAAATTGGCTTGTAAATCAGTTTGTGAGGTGGGGACATTATTCCAACATGGCTCAATAAGGTCATGGGATCTAAGCTTATTACTTTGAGTGTCAGTTAGCATCCAGAATGAGCCTGTAATGTCACCACCTCTCTTCAAGCAGAGTAGAGAGTTCTGGAATGGCCAATTTATTTCCCAGGTTATTAGTAATCTGGGCAGCCTGAACCTGCAGGTAGCATTGATAGATCTACTTGTCACAATAATGAGTCGCTTTCTTAAAGTAGCACAGATTAAGGGGAAAGTGTTTTTCCACTAAATCTTTAGGGAAGCAATTTCTAGAGGATACACAATATATCATTTCAGGTTTTAATAAATCTTTTAACAACACAAAATATCATAGTATTTGACTAGCTATGAAACTACATTTCTCCCTACTCCTACCAAAGATGGAATGATTTGTCAACAAGATTCCACATAGAACTTTCATTAAAAAGGTGTAAATAAACTTTTTTAAATGGTGTCAATAAATTTTATAAATATATTTATAAAAAAACATTTTATAACAGCTCATAGGAAATAGCCATTCTTTATTGAAAGCCATCCATTTGATTAATTTTCCCATATCTAATTTTAAACATTTATTGGATAGGTTCTATAGAAGTTTTTAGAAAATCATATATATATGAGGAAACTTCAAACAGTTGATGGAAAAATGGAATTAAAAGATAATGCAACACTTTCCATAAACTTTTTGAAGTACCCTCGTGTGTGAGCACGTGTGTGTGTATAAATGAGTGGGAAGGTGAGAGGAAGTAATCTTAAATTTTTCCACCTCTATTATTTTTTTCTAGTTCAAGAAGGAGGTATTTCAGGAATCCTAGATTTATTCTCCACTCTGTTGGTACATAGTTTTCGGCTCTTGGACAAGCAATAACTAATGTGGAAATCAAAGACTCAGGTTATAAAAGTGGTGGATATGAACATGACTCGCTTTCAACTCAATATGCATTTTATGTTATTTTTTTTCCAGTTGCAGTAGTAACCCCCTGAGTTGGATAAGGCTCTTGACTGCTGTAATCCCTTCATGTACAAACTGTACTTAAACTTACAGTAAAACATGCTATGCTATACTAGATTATAGTTGCCTATTTCTTTGTCTGCGTTACCCGCTAGATGCTTAGTTCCTTGAAGGTAGAGATGCATCTTTGGGACTGTTTAGTTCAACTGGCTTCACTTGTAATGTCTGGCACCAGTTCTGCAATCATTTGTTAATGATTGGATGAACACTTTCTCACCTATTCCAATTCTGATAAATATACATGTGGCAAGCAGTCAGTAAATGTTAATGGATTCAAGTTTTTATTAACAAAGTGAAAAAGTTTGTTGTTTAAAAGTAACTGGGCAAACATGACCTCACTGACACTGAGTTGAAATTCAGGGATTATTTTACCAAATATATGCCGGCTAGCGGCTTATGATTGTCTCCCATCTCCTGCCTTCAAAATACTAAGAACAACTTTATATATGACATTTTATGCTATGTACTGAGTGTAATACCAAAGGGAGCCTATTGTACCCAGTAAAAGAGAGTCTTGGATCAAGTTTTAGTTGGGCAAGGCATTTTCTCACCATTAAAAGTGTACTCTCTGGAATACAATTTTCCTAATGAGTAAACTCATATGATTAATTCATTCAATCAGCCAGGTTTAGAAAAGTGTAATATCAAAAGAATTACAGTGTTTGACTTCTTAAAGGCTGTCCTTCAAAAACCAAATCTAGAAGAGTTGGTATTCTAAATAAAAGTGAGTATTATGCAGAAATGGTATCTCTCCATTTCACAAGGGAAATAATTTACAGAAAACTAAAAGGTGAAATTTTATAACTCAAGAGTTTCTTCACATCTGAACCAGAAATAAACTCTTACATCTTTAGGAAACAAAAGGTGCAGCACTGAAATTACTAAATTACTGGCAAAAAAAAAAAAAAAAAAAAAAAAAAAAAAAGCCCTGGCGATTTCTTTTTTCATTTTTTACATCTAAGAAAGAAAATAGTAAACCATTCTTTGAAATGAGTTTAAAGACATCAGATTGCTTTTAAAAAAGTATATGTTAAATTTTCAAAATTTTAAAAATCGATACATAATAATTGTACATATTTGTTCAGTACATGTGATATTTTGATACATGTATATCATATGTAATGATCAAATTGGGGTAATTGAGATATCTATCACCTGAAGCATTTTTGAGATGTGTGTGTAAAAGGATGTTGAAACCTGATGTGTTTTATCTTTAGGGAATGAAAATTAAACAATAACTGGTGGATCTGACAAGTAGGTACATGTAATTGAAAAACAAGAATAGCTGGGATTCATCCCTGAGCTCAGATTATTCATGAATTTTGTCACACACTTGGAGGCATCCTGATGTTTGGAAGGCAGGGGAACAGAAGTATGTGGGAAGGTCTCCCTCCCTAGCTTACATGTCATTGTCCAAGGTAGCACTTGTACATAATGTAGACATTAAGCAGATTGGTATTCTACCTGCTGCTGACCTGACAGGAAGTGTCTGGGAGGAAGTCAGAGCAGCACCTGCATTATGTGCTAAATAGTCTCTTATAATAGCAGTGTTCAAAGATGCCTAAGACACCTTGAGCAATGTCCAAGTCAGCCTTGATGATGGCACATTGAAGCCTTCCAAGGTCTACAAGTACTTTCTGTTTAATTACTTTTCTACAAGTGTAAGGCATACATGTATTGTCACTTTAAATGCAATTACATAAATTCAATTCAGTATTTCATCAAGGATTATTTAAATGCCTTTTCTCTTTTCATTATTAAATGCCTTTATGTATTGGCGACAGTGTCATCGTGCTGTTTATTTGAATAAGTTGTGTTTTTACTGATTAATACCTTTGACACAACACACCAAACATACACAGGTTTTCATTGTTCAATCCTTTCATTTTTTTCACATAAGCCTATTCAGAGCTTTTGTATGTATTGAAATTAATAGCTTTTGAAAATGCTAATTTTAAGTAGTGTCTTTTTCTGTAATTAGTTTTCTTTTTTATTCTTTAGTTTATACATCTATAACTCTTTTCATTTTATAAAAATAAACTAGACAATTATGACCAGAATAAGATGGTTTACATTACTGCAAATTTTTTTTTTTTTAAATTCTGAATTTGCACTAGCTGTTTCATTTCTTATTTTTATTGTTGAAGGATGGACTCCTATCATTAACCTATAAACCTTTAGAGACTGTGTCTTTTCCCGTACTCCATCATAACTGGAAGCAAAAGTTGCTTCTGGATCTTTTCTGAACACACATGAGGTAATGGAAAAAAAAATATTTCTGGCAGATTCTATGTGGGTTTCAAATTACTACACTAGGTAAACTCTAACTTTGTAATACCACATGATCATGTAATATCTGAATAACACTGAAAACACCACCACAGGATAAGGTCCTAAAATATTTCGAGGATATCAGGATAAGTGGTGGATGCTAGCACTTTCTAGGCTCTGAATCCACCTGCAGTCTGACCAACCTGCAGCCCTCCTGCCCTCCCCTGTCCTACACACGTACAGACTATAAGCACGACATGCCCAGGCGTGATTCTATGGCCTACCATCACTCCCATTCAATAGACTGTATTAAAGAGAAGTGAGAGAGAAGAATGGTGGTCTACAGATAATATTATAGACAGCTTTAGCTCAGAGATTTTAGAATTAGACTGCCTGCCTCTGACTAACTTGTACATTTAAAGTTTCTAGACCTCAGTTTTTTTAATTTGCAAAATAATGACAATCATGGTATTTAATTAGCAGCTTGTCAATGATAATTAAAATGGAAAATAAACCTAAAAAGCCTTCGTGCAGTTTCAGGCAAGAACTCAGTATATATTGTATGTGGTTTTATTGTTTTCATTTTTAATTAATATAACTAAATAATATATTATGTGTTCTAAAATTGGTTTTGATTTCTCGCACTCTTTCATACTATTTTATTAATAACTCATTATCGGAATGATAACAATCACAGATGGTATTAGAAAATCTCTGATTTAGACAGTCATACCTTTCTAAGGCCTTATCTATACAATAGCAGGACATTTTATTTAATAGAAAGATATACCTTGAATTTAAGAAATAGCTAGGTTATTTTAAATAAAATTGCAGAAAAATTTGATTTATCAAGGTCTATCTAGTTTTTTTTAGGTGACTGATGATTTGTCTATTTAGCTATTTACTATAATTGTTAAAATGATTGAATCACATGAGCAGTCTACAATTCCTCATAGACCAGGAGTCAAGAGTCAAGGGTTCTATTTTCAGACTGGTCACTAACTAGCTAGTGATCTTGAGTAAATTGTTTACTCACTTAATTCTTCATCAGCAAAATGGGATTATTTTACTAGATGTGCACTAGCTTAAATGAATTGATTTAAGCCTCACAGTTTCTATTATCAAGTCAGAATAAAAATTTTGAAAAAATTCAAGTCAGAAGGGATCTTATATTACCTAGATCAAAAATAGGAAACTGGAATGCCTACAGAGCCATGCAAGTAATTAAAATGAAGAAAGTGTAACAACCATAGCTCAAGCAAGATGGTAAATAGGATGTAAGAGTCAGTATTGTGGGTGTAGGAGAGAATGTTTTTATCTATGGTTATTAGAGGCAAGAAAACCTGTTTAAAGGGGGCAGTAACTCCTTGCCTTCTATTTATTTTTGCCACCGACAACAAAGTGCAATTTTGCCAGATTTTCTGATGTTCAAATAAATGACAAAAGATATTCCAAAAGACTCTGTAAATTAATATTCTTCTGTGAAATATTCAAGATTTTGTAATTTGGCAACAAATTTATTTTTAATAATATTTTACTGCCACACAAAGAGACCACCATGCTGCATTCAACCCAAGAACCAACAAATTGTCACCTGCTCAGATACAGCTTCTCATTTGATGCTTGAATTATTCTCCACAGCATTCTTAAGAAATGATCATTAAGTTTATGTCTATACAATTTTATGGATGATATGCTCATTACTATCACGGTTAACAGTTCCTATGTTTGATCAGTTTTGATAGAAAATTACTTTACTGCATTGTTTTTGCTAAAAAAAAAAAAAAAGTAGTATCCATCATTCTCTTAAAACCATGATAAAAATCTAGTAAGCTTATTCTTTTACCTACTGAAGAAAATTATCACATCCCTGCCCCACAAAAACACCTAAATCTTTTCTTATTTCAATTGTTTCACATAGACTTGTAGTTTCTTTACCCTTCTGGTTAAAGATATGCAGGATTCATACAATCTCTGTATTCTTAGAAGTGTTCAGGGCAGAGTTAAATAGTGTAGTGTCCATGTGACCCACCAGCACAGTGCCAGTGACAGAGGGCTATCCCTTTACCATGCCACTGTAGCACACAAAAATCTTTTTGCTTCTGGAATTACTCCACTGTGCAAATTAAACATTGTAACCACCATATTATCACTCTCCTTTTCGTTTTCTGAATTGTCTTCATATTTATGCCACTTGACCAATAATCATCAGGTTCTTACATCCAGTAAAATTTTCCAAGACTCAGGCTCAAGCAATACCATATTTCCCAAAAGTTGAAGTTATTTTTGTCACTGTTTATATTTTTATAATATTTTATTCATTTCATACGTGTTTTATGTCATAGTTTTGGATGATAATCTACAAGATTATTTTGGAGTTTTTCTTTAAAAATCAAAAACACTTATTAAAAGATTATTTTGGAATTTTCTTTTTTTAGAAGTCAAAAATGCTTATTGCAGCTATAAGGATTACACTGACAGTTTTCTTTCAGCTCTCTAGGAACTTGAGATAACTTGCATTTATTTTAAGAAGTGGCATAGAGCTCATGAGATCCCAAGTATGGAATTTAGGATAATATTAATAGCATATCAAAGTCAAGTTCTCTTTCTGCTCTAAATCAGTGTCAGTCTGCTTGAGAAAAAGTCTTGGCTACCAACTTGACAACAGCCAATTTCATTATGGAATTTAGGATAATATTAATAGCATATCAAAGTCAAGTTCTCTTTCTGCTCTAAATCAATGTCAGTCTGCTTGAGAAAAAGTCTTGGCTACCAACTTGACAACAGCCAATTTCACCATTGTCGTGGCTCAACAAGTCCCTTCCCAATGGATTTTACTTTATTTTAATTATTTTTATCTTACTTACTTATATTCTATATAGTCTTAATTTGAGGGAAATAATCAATTCATCTCTAAGATTTAGGCTCTATTTTTTGATTTACTAACAAGTCATTATGTAAGTCTATCACCCTGCCTAGTACATAAGGATCATTATTACTTGTCAGGTGGTGAGGTAATGCTACCCCTGAGTGAGTCATATAAAGTGGCATTTTCAGCCCCCAGCAATGTATCATGCACATCTTCCCTACATCTCTGTGTTTGCTGGATGCTTGAGTTTGGAAAGACAGAGGGACGAACTTTCTCCTATAATCCCCATGAAGTACACATTTATGGCAGGAATGTTCTTTCCCAATCTAAAAACAAACAAACAAACAAACAAAAAATCCAAAAAGTCTAAAGTTCAGTACCACAGCTCCCTAGACATTTACTTCTTCTTTATTAAATTTCCATTTGAACTCATTCTCAAGTCCAGTTTCCCAGGACCTCCATATTTTTCTAATCACTCAGCATCCAATTATCTCAATTCAATATCTTTCTACCACTTTCTTCCAGCCAAACGACAAGTTTGAGTAAACATTTTTGTCCCGTTTCCCTGCACTTGTTCTTTCCTACTGAACATTTCAGGAGAAAGTTGCATAGTTTTGATGAATGGCTTTATTCAAGTATGTTATTTTTTAAACTTTATCTACGTAAGATATTTTTGTTTATTTATATATATTTATTTACATGACTTTTTTTTCATATCCTAAACCATTAGTCCTTTCTCGAAAACTTATTTCTTTTATTATTTTTGGTTTGTTTTAGCTTTTTTATTTGTAATTGGCACTAATAATTGTACATATTTATGGAGTGCAGTGTGATGTTTCAGTGCATGTATACATTGTATAATAATGAAATCAGATAATTTTGAAGTTCATCTTGAGCTACAATTTCTCTCTATTCTCTTGAACAGAATAAAACATGTTTTAAAATCCATAGCAATTCTTTCATTTGCATACAAATGTAGTTATTATAATAAAGGGTTAATTTGTTCAACAAGAGACTAAACCAAGGAAGTAGGGTTTACATTTCCTCTATACACTTCTGCAAGTCCACTGGTATATGATAGCTCTTCCCTGAGACTTCACTCCTCAAGTTGTATCCTTTGCTCTTTATTTTTAATGCAGAATTCTAGTATCTCTACTCCTGTCTTGTTGCCTTTCCTAACTCTCTCTGCCAATCACTTTTGATACATCTTCCTCTTGGGTTAGCACCTACTAGGGGCATTGTATTTCAGTGAAGTGGAGTGTTAAGAATGGGTTCAAGGGGCATAGAGCCTGGATTAAAAGCCTGTGTGAACTTGGACAAGCTACTTAATGTCCCTAAGTTTTAAATTCCTCATTTCAATAGTTGAAAGAAACCTAATATAATGAGGACTTTTATTACTTTTCTGTTGCTCCATTGCAAATTTTTACAAAATTAGCAGTTTAAGATAACACAAATCTATCCTCTCACAATTTCTGTTGGTAAGGAGTTTGGAGAAGGTTAACTGAGTCCTCAATTGAAGGGCTTAACAAGCTGAAAACAAGGTGTCAGTCAGGGCTACAAATTCAACTGAGGCTTGGAATCCTCTTCCAAGATCATTACTAGTAGCTGAATTTAGTTCTTTGTTGTGGTGAAGACTGAGGTCCCTTGCTTGCTTACTTGCTTGCTTGCGTGCTGTCAAGCAGGAGCAGTTCTCAGCTCCTGGATGCACACACCATTGTCTGTACAAAATAACACTCTGCTCCTTCAAGGCCAGCAGAAAAATCTATCATGTTTTAAATTTCCCTCATCTCCTTTAATGACTCACCTAATGGAACCAGACCCACCCTGGATATTCTCCCTTTTGATTAACTCAAAGTCAACTAACCATGCTAAGTACATCTGCAAAATCCCTTCTGCTACATAAAGTAATGGAAGTAATATTACATCCAATTTCTGAGTCCTGCTCAAACTTAAGGGAGGCGATTACATGGAACATGAATACCAGGGTGTGGGTATCTTGGGAACCCTCTTAAAATTCTACCTACCACAGACATTTAATTCACAAAATTACTATGAGTGTTAAACTAAAATGTACTTAACATATAACATTAACATTGTTCCCTACATCCTAGGCCTTGATAGTCAAAGGACCAGAAAGCAGATTATTTATTTTTGAATTTTATGATTTAGGTCTTGGTAGCATCTGATCTGTTCTCTTAAAAACAACAAACCTGTTGCATACTCTCGAAATTTGAGAAAGGCCAAATCTCTGTTGTTTGTTCTAAGGAAACAATGAACTGTTAGCAAAATACAACTTTACAATATTAAAAATCACTTGAGCTACTGTAGTGAAAATCTGGAAGAGTGGTACTGACTAAAAGTGAGGAATTTTAAATGGGGAGGAGTATGGTAAGCTGGAAGATGGAAGAGACAGACAAACTTTGTCTTGTTAGTGATTACTCTGAAAGCTTCCTTTGTTTATTTGCAATTTTATGGCTTCCTTAAATTGTTCTTGTAGAAAGATTAAGGCAAATCCACATGATTTGTGTTTCTAACTTCTACTTGTAGGCATAAATGAAAAGTTTGTTTGGGGGCTGAAAAGCATTTTTTTCTCTCATTCTTTACATCAGGGTAGCTGTAGGTCACAGCTGAAACACTTGGCAGGCCACTTCTGGACCCTCCTAAGCATTCTGTAATAGATTGTCACTTTCAAAACAATTACTGTTATTTTCATACTCCAAACTGCAAAACTTCAAGCCTTGTAATCTACAGAAAGACTTACAGTGGCCTCACCAGTCACATTCTGTCCATGACATCTAAAACAGGAAATTCCCAAAGAGAAAGCAGGTATCTGTCACACAATATTTCATCCCATGTACTCAGTAACTTACACTTTTCATGGTTGGTAATGCAAGTGACATACTGAGCTTAAGCTAATGAATTTCCATTCCAAACTGCACAGACACATTTTTTTTCCCTTTGTATTCAGCACTGAGCAGGTGGTGTTTTCTAATCATTTATGCTCAGTTCATCTGCTGTCATGAGCAACGGGGATCAGAGATGTGTGCTGTTGCTCGTGTGGTAAAATGATGATGAATAGAACAAGGTTGTTCTTTGATCAGAGAAATATTTAATTTAGAATCCATGGTAACAAAAGTGTGTGAGGAGGGGCTGAGAGCTCCTCCGTTGTGAAGAAGTAATTCAACATCACCCAGCAATCCTTCAGCTTGGTTCTTGTCCCTGTTGAGATATGCTGAATTAGAGCACAGAATCAGTAGTAGAAGTGGCAAGGCATTATCTCTGGTTAATGGAACAAAGTTCCTCTTCAGCAATTGGAAATTCATTTCTAAAACTGAGCTACATGGCTGTCCTCTGTGCTCCCAAATCACTTCATTTTAATCATTATCATAATCCTTATTTTTCCTGAATTAAATGTCTTTTAACTACTTATCTCCCTCACTAGATTAATAAGATTTTTGAAGGGCATATCACTTCTACTTTGCTTCTCTATTACCTTGTCTGATACTTGAAAGCTGGTAGGTAGTCAACAAATGTGTATTTTTGAATAGAATAGAATAAAGCACAAACACAAACAATGCCCTTTCATATTTTTCCTAGGATTTCGAAGCTGCCAAATCATTGGACTGTGATATGCTCAGTCACGTTAATACTGGAGGAGAGGGTCTGGGAGGCACGATAGCCAGCCTCAACCCACCCCGTCCTCTAGCAGATTCTTGACTCTGCCACAGGAATGAATTCAACAGCAGAGTCACAGCAGAAAGTGATAGCAGGTTTAATGTAGCAAAGCAAAGAATACAGACTTCACAGAGAAAGTGTGGCCTGTCTCCAGAGACTGAGCAGTGCCCACACCAAGTTTAATGCAAAAGTAAGAAGTACACACTTAGAATTTAGTACTAAGTGCAGGCTGGCTCAAAAGAGCAAAAGCTGCCCGTTAGATGTAAGTTAAACACAAAAGTAAAGCATACATACCTCGCCAGCAAAATGTGGGTTGGCCCCAGGAAAGTGGGCAACAACCCTGCCTTCTGAGAAGATTCAACTTGTGTCTAATACATATTCATGTTATCTAATGAATATTCAACTAAGGAGGTGGTTCCCAGCTATATAATATAGTCTTGCACATGCTCTGTTGGTCACTTTTAGAACATACTCATTGGTCAAATTCCACCACACACACTGAATATATTCAAGAATATTCAGTGCTCTCTAGCAGCCCCAGTGGAGGGTCATTCAAGGAATAAACTCCTTTTTACTGAGCATGCTCAGATACTGGAATTATATAAGGCTGCCCCCTGTGGTCTCAATTTCCAGGTGCTGGTGCCAAAAATGGGTAGTGCAGGCCTCCATAGCTCAGGACTCAGAGGCTGAGTTTGAGTCGCAGGGGAGTGGTTTGAGGCCCAGAGGAGTGTTCTGAAACCTGACCCCGGGGAGACTGAGGACCTCCTATCTCAATTTCAGTAATTCTAATATCTGCCTTTATGTTGAACAGGTCAATAAATTTTGAGATGTTCTATTACAGCTATAATTTTACATACATTAAATTATTAAGATACAGCCAGGAACCTTTTGTTGGAACAGCTTTTACAATTAACAATTTCACTATTCTCTAAAGCTGAACTGACAGATAAATAGAAACCACTTTTTCTTTGGGTGTATAGCCACTTTACCCTCCAGTGCTCATATTTGAGGCAAGATACTTAAATTTAAATATCTTAAATTTTCTTTAAATTTAAATATCTAAAATTAAGGTTAGGTACACAACTATGTTAACAATTGGAATGAGACATTAGGGGAAGTGGCTACCAACTGAAAATTTATTCAAAGTGCAACAAAAAGGGTAATTAATATAATAGCAGTTTCCTAAAATAAAATTAATATTTGCCAGCAACCTTCGGGATGCATCGGTCACAATATAAACAGTTAATTGCAACCATGTTTTTACTCACGGAAATTTCTTAGTTAATGTCCATTCATTTGTAGAGTGTAAACTAATAAGTAAGACAGAAAAGTAGACTTGTTTTTGAGGTAAACAAAAAAATCTCCTTAGAGCTATGAGATAAAACTCCGTACCAGAAACCACCAGATGGTTAAAACAGTTGTACTCTTGGTAGCTTTTTATCCTATCTGCAAAATCAAAAGTATCTTAAAGTTCAATAATTTATTTGCATGGTTACTACAAGCTATTTAGGGATATTAACAAAGGCAGATTGTTTTCTAAAAGCAATTGCGATATCTAAAAAGAAAACAAACAAAAAAAACGATGAATATAATTCTCTTTATGTATGTTAAGCTATTTTATAAGAGAAATCAGTTAGCCACCTTGTACTCAGTATTCTCTGCAATAGGTTCTTTGGCAAATTGGAGATGATGAAAGAAAAAGGGTTCTTCTCTCAATAACATGAAAATTTATTTCAAGAAAATAATAGATGGAAAGAACATATATACACACCATTCAGTGTATGTAAATGCAGTTCAAAGGTTGAGAAGACCTGAAGCTTAATAACTTCTAAGTCAGGTGGAATAAGGAAAGGCTTTCTTGAGAACCAAATTATTTTTAAGGATCTCACAAGGGCAGAAGCACACACTGGGGGAAGAAGAAGGGAACCAAGAATAAAGGCATTTTGAAAGGCAGGGGCAGCATGATGAACTGAGGTCAGTGAGACACTGGCTGGCAGGAGCCCAAGGGACACTTGAGGGAATAAAGTGACATGAAATTAATGAACTGTAGCTGCTAAGGAGGCCTTCACAGAGCCACGTGCTTTCTATAGTAGAAGGGCTTTATGTTCTTGGGCGGGTGAGTGAAATAGAAGAGAAACTTTTTCACAATGATAATAACAGCTAACACTTTTTTGAATGCTATTTACCAAAAAATGTACATCTTAGCTCACTTCCTATTTTAAACCTATTAGGTGAGTACTATTCTTAGCTCTTTTACTAGCTCCATTTTATAGAAGAAGAAATGATACATCGAGC
>NW_007734038.1:72141-100270 GCF_000696425.1 Galeopterus variegatus | reverse complement strand
CTTATAGCATAGTAACATGGTACATGATTGGGTCCAGTGCTGAGAATATCCTTAGCAATACAGATGCAGGTTATGCAATGATAAAAGAAAAAATTCCATCCAGAAGCTATAATAGCCATGAACCTATGTGCAAATGCCACCGTGGACTTGGCATAAGCGAGGATTAAGTGCTGGTGTTACCAGGAGAATCAGCCATGTTGGGAGATTCTAACACATCTCCTAGAAGCTGATATCAGGAAGGCTAAACATTATCAAGGGCACAGAGAATCGATAGGGACCATAAACTAGTCCACTTCGCTAGCTCCCTGTAAATCCCTCTACTCAGTATAAAATGTGAAATATTTTTTAATTGTGGCAAAATACAAATAATCCAAAATTACAATCTTCACATATTTAAGTAGACAGGTCAGTATTTCAAAGTGCATTCACATTACTGTGCATAGAATGTAAATTTTTAAAAGAACAGTCTAGTAATCATGAAATTAAAGTGTTTTTTTAAAAAGTAGAAAGATATTGGAAACTGAACAATAACGCTGTAGCTGATGGTTTTAGATTAATTGCATTTCCTCATGATAATGTAATCAAATTAGCAGTAAAAATACTACAAAATGTTTATTAAATTGAATTAGAAAAATTAATTGACAGCAACAAGACAAATTGGTAATAACTTCATAGTAAATATCGGTTGTAAATACTGACAAAAATAGCAAAAATGCAACTAAAACATATGGTTATGTAAGTTAAAACCCTCCTACCAAATAACACATAACATCTTTATAGAGCAGATTTAATACCTTATAAAACTTGTGAAATTTAGCTAATTTGGTATGACAGGGAAATTCATACTCAAAAAGCATTTATAAAAAAGCCAGAAATAAGAAAATAAAAAACAAAATGTTAACATAGAAAGGTAAAATAAATAATAAAACAACTAAATTTTTAAACAAAAAGTGTATGTAATGAACTATGTCAAATACTGAGGGAAAAGATTATCAGAAGTAGGGAAACTCAGGAAACAGAGAGATAGAGGGGAAGAGAATATAAAATATTAGTAATGATAAAAGACAGACTTCTTGAGGCACAGGATACATATTGATAGCATATGAAAATACTGTGCACAGCAAAGAGTTTTTAGACTAAACATGCAATCATGACACATAAACAAAAATATCGAATAGTTATTCGTCATCAAAATTTAAAAATTTTGTTCAGTGACTACCCCTGTGAAGAGGAGGAAAAGGCAGCTACATGGTGGGAACAAATACTTGCAAACCATGCACACATCAGACAACTAGTGTCTGGCGCATGCAAAGAACTCTCCAAATGCAACAGCAAAAAAAGTCTCACTAGGAAATAAGCAAAAGGCACATCATCAAAGAGGTCATACAGCTGGCAAATCCACATACAAAGTGATGTTCACCATCATTAGCTGCCAGGAAAATGCCAATTAAAACCACAATGAGATATCACTACATACTCACCAGAACGACTAAAATAATAATAGTAATTAAAAAAAAACAGTAACAACACCAAATGCTGGCAAGAAAACAGATAAACCGGGTCATTCACACATTGCTGATGGGAATGTAAAACAGAACAGCCACTCTTAAAAACAATTTGACAGTTGCTTACAAAACTAAACATGCATTCTTGGGCATATTTCCCACTCTAATGAACATGTGTTCACATAAAAACCTGTATAGGAATGTTCACAGAAGCTACTGGGTTAAATGAGACGACTTATCCCACTCATTGGCCCCGGTGCTGTATGAGAACCCCTTCTTGACTCAAAGAGTTCAATCCACGGGCATCAGATTTGGCAAGTTCTAACTGTATTTCCTGAATACTACTCAGTGCAAAGCGAGGGGCAGGCATCAATATCGCCACATACTTTTCACAATGTAGGACCCCACTCCTGGTCCCTGGGGCATCTGCCACTGCAATGGTGTGAGTCAGGAAATCAATCACCCTCAGTGTTGTTCCTCTCCCTTTCATAGACTAGAATCAACTCACCAGCCTCTGCCACCCCCCAAATGCTGCACACACACTGTCTCTGGCACATGCATATGTGCACGTGGACATACCTGGAGAGGGCAGTGGCCCAGGGCACTGGGACCTGCTGGGCTCCCTGGAGTCCCTCTCAGGCAGTGCAGCCCCATGTGCACGCTGCTGTCTCTGAAGGCAAGTGTCAGCAGAAGACAGAGGGCCACCGTTCCACATTAATCTCTCTTTTGTTTTTCTTGTATCATTCTTAAACTGTCACCTTCCTGGATTTCTTTCTCAATCACAAACTCTGCTTTCTGTCTCTTCCACTTTTCTCCTTTCTCAGTTTTCTTCCCCTTTCTCTTCTCAGTTCTCATGAAGATCTCTTCACTAATCAGTGGTTACATGTTGTACAATAATAATTTCACTACAGTAGTAAATTTTTCTGTTTTATATGTGGTAGGGTAGCACATTTTTCTGTTTTATATGTGGTAGTTTAATGATATGGCCACAGAGTCTATGATTGTCTCTCTCTCAGGTGGCAGAGCCTAATTCCTTTCTTTTTTGTGTTGGCTGGATGTAGTAACTGGCTTCTAACCAGTCAATAGAATGGAGGTGTCGGTGCACAACCTCAGAGGCCAGCTCATAAAACGCCCTGCAGCTTCCTGCTGGCTTTGTTCTCTCTTGGGTCACTTACTTTGGGGTTAGCTACCTGGTGTGTTGAGCAGCTCTATAGAGGGGCCCACATGTGTTCCTGAAACAACCAGTAAGGAGCTGAGGCCTGGAGGCCTATAGTCAACATCTGTGTGAGGCAGTAGCCTTAGAATGGATCATCCGGCCCGTCAAGGTGACTGCAGTCCCGGCTGATGTTTGGCCCCAGCTTCATAAAAGAACCTGAGCAAGATCTGCTAGCTGGGCCACACTTGAATTTCTGACCCACAGAAATGAAAAGACAATTAAGAATATTTTTGGCCACTAATGTTTGGGATAACATTAGACAGACAGATGGATAGATAGAAATAGATAGATATAGATACATAGCTGCTAGTTATTTATTTCTGTGTAATGCATAGTATATCGTACTCTTGGAAACCAGTTGCAAGTACACTCAGAGGGCCTCTTAGTGTCAGATATTGGCAACCATGACCCAAGGGCCATTTCCAGTTCACTGCCTCCTTGTGTAAATAAAGTCTTATTGGAACACTCATTTATTTACACATTACATATGGCTGCTTTCAAAATATAAGGGTAATATTGGGTAATTTTAAAGAGATCATAAATGTCCAAATAGTTACTCTCTGTTTGTTTTTCAGAAAATGTGTGCCAGATCCTGATTTAGGAGGGCCGGCCCATGGCTCACTCAGGAGAGTGCAGTGCCGATAACACCAAGGCTGCGGGTTCGGATCCTATATAGGGATGGCTGGTTCACTCACTGGCTGAGCGTGGTGCTGACAACACCAAGTCAAGGGTTAAGACCCCCTTACTGGTCATCTTTAAAAAAAAAAAAAAGTTACTCTCTGTTTGTTTGTTTTTCAGAAAATGTGTGCCAAATCCTGATTTAGGAGATTTGGTTAAGGTCTTGGTGGCATCTCCTACACCAGGGTCTCTCAAACATTATACATGCATCCCATGAGGATTTGTGAAAATGCAGACTCCTTTTCCAAATGTGGGGAAGCCCTGGGGTTGCACATTCTGAGAGGTTCCCAGGAGATGCTCCTGCTTCTCCTGGTGATGGGACCACACTTACAGTGTGACACTAGAAGTTCTTCCTTCATCTGTCAACCTGCCATGGACCAGGAAAGTGTGTGAGCCAATCCCTTGAGAGCAAAGGCAACAGTGCTGTGAGGGGGCCCAAGGTACTGGTGGACTTTACTGTGGATACTTGGTGCCCTAGGAGGTCACTGTCATTGCACCT
The DNA here is from genome assembly GCF_000696425.1 of Galeopterus variegatus. NCBI lineage: Eukaryota > Metazoa > Chordata > Mammalia > Dermoptera > Cynocephalidae > Galeopterus > Galeopterus variegatus. The sequence continues at coordinate 96,372 of NW_007734038.1, read as the reverse complement.
CTGGCCACATGTGTCACCAGCCATGAGTCCTAAATCAAAAACTTACACACATCTTAGTTGTGCCACCTGGAGCTAGCACCAGAGGTCTAGAAGAAAGGACCCCACTGCCAGGGGACCTAGGCTGCCCTGCTGAGAAAAACTTCACCAAATGCCCAGCCCCCACCCTTGGAACTATGATATACAAAGTTTCTTAAAATGCTTATGTTTAATGAGCTATTTCACATAATGTAACTGGAGAAGTAATTTGCTTCTTTTCTGGGGGGGATGAATGCTATTTTATTTTATTTTATTATTATTTTTTTCCTTTAAATTTTTATTTTGTCAATATACAATGTGGTTGATAATTTGCTTATTTTAAAAAAAAATTATTTAAGGCTTCCAATCAAGATGGTTGAATAGATGGTCCCCAGCATCACTCTCTCCCACAAATCAACCAATTTACAACTATTAAAAAGCAATGACAGCCAAGTTGGGGCTGCTGGAGCTCAGGGGAAGAGGAGGAGAGACCTACGGAGTATATGAAGGTGGGAGAAGCCATGATGAGAAAAAGAACCACTCTGACCATTGTGAATCCCTGCCATGTCCAGGCTGGAGCTGCTGAGCGCATGGAGCAGGAGCTGACAAAAGCCACAGTTGCACCCTTTGGGTGAAGTTGCTTGGAGGCGGCAGGGGAGAAGATGGCCTTGGTGGCCCTTAGGCCAGCAAGACTACTAACAGGGTTCCCATGGACCCATATGGGAATGAGGAGCCATAGCAACTGAAAAAAGGAGCCACTCAGAGGCCAGTGAGTCATCACAAGGGACCAGAACACGACCTGCCCCATGGGAAGTGTTTGGAGCATGGGTGATGGGAGAGACAGGCCCACCGGGGGAGCACTTGGGCACAGCAAGGATAGCTGATCTGCCCTCCAATCAGCCCAGGACCACTCAGTGGAGACTGGTCAGTAATACAGAGAATGCAGTTTGCTGAAAAGATTCAGGCTCAGACCAGAGTTTCCACACAACCCAGGTGTGCCAGACCTCATCAGACCCAGAAGTACCTATAAAGTCAACCATTAAAACCTGAACTGCACAAAAAGCCTTCCTCAGGGAATCAGTAGCAAAGCAGCAATTTGGTTCAACTGCAGAGCTCAAGTGCTGATCCCCAAAGGAAGTTCCCCCATTTAAGTAAGTAAAGGACAACAAATTAGTTCCAATGCAGAGTTTAACTGGTAGGAACAGCAAATAATCCAGCACGAACTGGAAGAAGAAAAAAAAACCTACAGACCAGAGACAAAGTTTGATATTAACTAGTAAAGGTCTCACATCACCAAAGAACACCTGTAAAACCTAGAAGGACCAGAAGTCCCCTGGGCTACCAAGCCAGGGAGGGGGGAGGGTTGGGAGCCCCAGCCATGCCCCTCAACACCCACAACCAGCCCCGTGATGACCACCAAGCCACCACAGGAAGCACCCCGGGCTCTCCCAATCTGGGGTGGTGGGGGGCCTCAGGCCTTGGCCACACACCCCCAATACCCACAACCAGCCCAGCAGCAACCACTGAGTTGCTGCAAGAATTGCCATGGGCTCCTGAGCTGCGGTGGTGGGGGGCGAGGGCTTCAGCCACATCCCCCTGACATCTGCACCCAGCCAAGCTATGACCAAGCCACCACTGGAAGCCCTCTGGTCTCCCCTGCAGGAATGAGGGGGATGCCACAGGCCTTAATGCCACCCCTCCTTCTTCCCCCTTCCCCTCTACCTCTTCTCCCCAACTGCTCCACAATGATGTCATAGAATGTAAAAAAAAAAAATTAATAAATAAATAAACTTAAAATAAATAAATAAATAATTATTTAAAAAAATTATTACTTTATTTTTACATCTTAAAAATTAAGATAAAATTCACATAACACAAAATTAACCATGTGAAGGTAAATAATTCAGTGGCATCCTGTGCACTTACAATGTTGTACTAACAGCATCTCTATCCAGCTCTTAAACATTCTCACCCCACAAAGTGACATTCCACATCCTGGCAACCAATAACCCGTGTTCTGTCTCTATGGATGCACCTACTGTGAACATACCACATAATGAAACCACACAATAAGTGACGCTGTGCATCTAGTTACCTGAGTGTACTGTTTTTGAGGTCCATCCACCATGCAATGTGCATGAGAACCTTATTACTTTTTATCAATAAACAATATTTTATTGTACATATAAACCACAACTTGTTCATCAGTTCATCCCCCTGTGAACACCTGAGCTATTTCTGTCTTTTTCAAGATAGTGCACAATAAACATGTTTGCATACCAGTTATCAAATGTTTCAGGTGTGGGGCTGGCCCCGTGGCTCACTCGGGGGGGTGTGGCGCTGGTAGCGTGGAGGCCGCGGGTTCAGATCCTATATAGGGATGGCCGGTGTGCTCACTGGCTGAGTGTGGTGCAGATGACACCGTGCTGAGGGTTGTGGTCCCCTTACCGGTCACAAAAAAAGAAAAAAAAAATGTTTCAGGTATAAATCTAGGAGTGGATTTGCTGAGACATATGGTATCTGTGTGCTTAGAATTTGAACTGCCAAAATGTTGTCCATAGTGGTTGCAGCATTTTACATGCCCACCAGTAAAGTATGAGGGTTTGAATTTCTCCACATCCTCGCCAACACTTATTTTCCATTGTTTGGATGATGGCCATCCCAGTAGGTGTGAAGCAGTAATTCACTGTAGTTTTGACTTGACTTCCCTAATGAATAATGATGTTGAGCCTATTTTCATGTGCTTGTTGGCCATTTGTATATCTTCTCTGAGGAAATGTCCACTTATGCCTTTTGCCCATTTATTCATTGGATTATTTGTATTTTTGTTTTTGAGTTGTAAGGGTTCTTTGTACATTCTAGATACTAGGCCCTTATCAGATATATGATTTGCCAATATTTCCTACCATTCCACAAACTGTTTTCACTTTTTAAATAATGTCCTTTGATGCACAAAAACTTTTAATTTTGATATAGTCTAATTTATCTATTTTTGCTTTTGTTTCTCCTGCTTTTGGTGTCATCTCTAAGAGTCCATTGCTATATGCAAGTTTATAAAGATGCATCCCTTTTTTTCTTTTAAGAGTTTTGTTTTAGCTCACAGTTTTATGTTTTAGCTCATTGATACCTTTTAACTTAACTTTTGTATATGATGTGAAGTATGTGTCCAACTACATTTTTTGGCATGTGGATATCCACTTGTCCTAGCAATATTTGAATGACCTTGACATTCTTGTCACAAATCAACTGGCCATAGGTGTATGGTTTACTACTGAGATCTCAGTTCTCTTCTATTGGTCTATATGTTTATTCTTATGCCAATATCAAGTTATTATTATTAAGCTGGAGTTTTGTAGTTTGTTTTTCTTTGTAATATTGTAAACAATTTTGGTGCAGAAAAAGTTATTTGGGACCCTTGCAATTCCATATGAATTTGAGGATTTGCTTTTTCATTACAACAAAAAAGGTCATTGGAACTTTGATGGAGATTGCATTGAATCTGTTGATTGGCTTAAGTAGTTTTGCCATCTCAACGATACTCTCTTCAGTTCCATAAACAGGGGATGACTTTTGTTTATTCTGGTCTTCGTTAATCTCTTTGAGCAATGTTTTGTAATACTTAGTGTACAAGTTTTTCTCCTCTTTGAATAAATTTATTATTAAGTATTTTATTTTTTGGCTGCTATTTTAAATAAGAATTTTAAAAAAAATTTTAAAGTGTTGTTCATTGTTATGTGAATAAACAATTTACTTTTGTGCATTGATCTTTCATCCTGTAAATTTGCTGAAATGTGTGTATGTGTGTGTGTGTGTGTGCGTGTACTCGCGCGCACGCGTGTGTGTGTGATTTCTTTGGTGTCTTCTTTAGAGCATCAATGTCATCTATGAATAAAGATAGTTTCACTTCATTTCCAATTTGGATGCCTTTTATTTCTTTTCCTTGGCTAATTGTTCTGTTTAGAACTTCCAATAAAATGTTAAATATCAGTGGTAAAAGCAAACATTCTTGTCTTGTTCCTGATTTTAGGACTAAAGCTTCCAATTTTTCACAGTATTGAGTATGATGTTAGCTATGGGTTTATATTAATGCCCTTCATCATGTTGAAGAATTTCCCTTCCATTTCTAGTTTTCTATGTGTTTTATTATGACAATGTGTTGGATTTTGTTAAATGCTTCTTCTGCACCAATTGACATGAACAGGTGTTTTTCTTCCTTTGTTCTACTAATTTAGTTTATTCATAGTTAATTTTCTTATGTTAAACCACCCTCGCATTCTTGAGATAAATCTCACTTTCTCATGGTGCATAATGCTTTAATATGCTGTTGAATTATTTTTGCTAGATTTTGTTGAGGATTTTTGCATCTATATTCATAAGGGATATTGGTCTGTAGGTGTCTTTTCTTATAGTGTCTTTGGCTTTGGTGTCAGTGAAATACTGACCTTATGGAATGGCTTAGGAAGTGTTCCTTTCTCTTCCATATTTCAAAAGAATTTGAAAAAGGTTGGCATTAATTCTTCTCTAACTTGGTAGAATTCACCTGTGTGGGCATCGGATCCTGAACTTTTCTGTTTTGGGAGGTTTTTTTTTTTTATTTCTGATTCAATCACTTTAGCAGTAACAGGAGAAATGTGAGTATTCTAGGAATATGTCTATTTTATCTAGGCTACCTAATTTTTTGGTATATAATCATTCATAGCATTCTTTTTTAATTGCTTTTATTTCTGAAGGGTCATTAGCAAGTTCCCACTATTATTTCTTTTCTTTTTTTTTGTCTTTTTCCGTGTCCGGCAACGGATCGCAAACCTCAGTGTCGCCCCTGTACCGGACCAGGACCGGCAACGGGATCGCAACCCTCGGTGTTGCTCCCACGCCTCGCTCAGCCAGTGAGCGGGAACCGGTCTGTATGTGGGATCCGAACCCTCGGGCGGGAGCGCCACCGCGCTTCCCAAGCAGCGCACTATCCAGTGCACCACCGGGCCAGCCCCCCCACTGTTATTTCTAATCTTATCTATTTGCATCATTTCTGTTCCTTTCCTTGTCAGTCTAACTATAGGTTTGTGAATTTTGTTAATAAAATTTTGGTTTCATTGATTCTCTCTATTGATTTTATATTTCCTAGTTTGTTTCTCTGCTCTAAACTCTATTATTTCCATCCTTCATCTATCTATAGGTTTAGTTTGTTCTTCTTTTTCTTGTTCCTGAAGATATTATGTATTTGAGATCTTTTATTATTTTTGTGTAGTCATTTACTTTTATAAATTTGCCTCTAAGCACTTCTTTTGCTACATTCCATAAATTTGTTGTGTTGTTTGGTATGTTGTGTTTAAGTTTTCATTCATCTCAAAGTGTTTTCTAATTTCCATTGTGATATCTTCTCTGAACTCTTTGTTAAAAGTGGCTTAATTTTCACACATTTGTGAATTTTCTAGTTTTTTTCTGTTATTAATTTCCAGATTCTTTCCGTTGTAGTCAGATAATAAACTTCTCATAATTTCAATACTTTTGTTCATTGAGATTGTTTTCTGGTCTGACATATGGTCTATCTTGGAACATGTTCCATGTGCAATTGAGGAAAATGTGTACAGGCACCCCTCATTTTATTGTGCTTCACAGATAGTGTGCTTTTTTTCACAAATTTAAGATTTGTGGCAACCTGCATCCAGCAAGTCTATCAGCACCATTTTTTTCTAACAGCATGTGCTCACTTCAGGTCTCTGTGTCACGTTTTGGTAATTCTTGCAATATTTCAAATTTTATTATTATTATTATATCTGTGGTGGTGACCTCTGATCGGTGATTTTTTTATGTTATTATTGTAATTGTTTTGGGATGCCACAAACCATGCCCATATAGGATGGTGAACTTAATTGATAAATGTTTCTGTGTTCTGACTGCTCCACCAACCAGCTGTCCTACCTTTTCTCTCCCTCTCTTCAGGCCTCCCTATTCTCTGAGACACAACAATATTAAAATTAGGCCAATTAATAATTCTACAATGGCCTCTAAGTGTTCGAGTAAAAGGAAAAGTCACACATTTCTTGCTTTAAATCAAAAGCTAGGAGTGATTAAGCTTAGTAAGGAAAGCATGTCAAAAGCCAAGATGGGCCAAAAGATAGGCCTCTGCAACCCACAGCTAGCCAAGTTTTGAATGCAAAGAAAAAGTTCTTGAAGGAAATTAAAAGTGCTACTCTAGTGAACACACAAATAACAAGAAGGCAAAACAGCCTTATTTCTGACATAGAGAAAGATTTAGTGGTCTGGAGAGAAGATCAAACAAGCCATAACATTCCCTTAAGCCAAAGCCTAATCTAGTGTAAAGCCCTAACTCTATCCAATTCTGTGAAAGCTAAGAGAGATAAGAAAGCTTCAGAAGAAAAGTCTGATGTTAGCAGAGAGTGCTTTATAAGGTTTAAGGAAAGAAGCCATCTCCATAACACAAAAGTACAAGGTGAAGCAGCAAGTGCTGATGTAGAAGTTGCAGCCAGTGTTCAGAAGATCAAGCTAAGATCATTGATGAAAGTGGCCACATTAAACAACAGCTCTTCAATGTGTATGAAACAGCCTTATATTGGAAGAAGATACCATCTAGGACTTTCATAGATAGAGAGGATAAGTCAATGCCTGGCTTCAAAGCTTCAAAGGACAGGCTCACCCTCTTATTAGGAACTTATGCAGCTGGTGACTTTAAGTTGAACCTAAGGCTCATCCACCATTCTGAAAATCCTAGGGCCCTTGAGAATTATGTCAAATCTACTCTGCCTATGCTGTATTATAGGAACAACAAAGACTGGATGACAGCACATCTGTTTACAGCATGGTTCACTGAATATTTTAATGCCACTGTTGAGACCTAATGATCAAAAATATTAGTATGTCCTTCAAAATATTATTGCTCATTGACAATGCACCTGGTCACCCCAGAGCTCTGATGGAGATGTATAAGGAGATTCATGTTGTTTTCACAGGTGCTAGCACAACATCCTCTCTGCAATCCATGGATCAAAAAGTAATTATGACTTTCAAGTTACGTTATTTAAGAAATACATTTCATAAGGCTATACATGTCAGAGATAGTGATTCCTCTGATGGATCTGGGCAAAGCAAGCTGGAAACCTTCTAGAAAGAATTCTCCATTCTAAATGCCATTAAGAACATTAGTGATTCATGACAGGAGGTCAAAATATTAACATTAACATTAATAGGAGTTTGGAAGAAGTTGATTCCAACCCTCATGGATGATTTAGTGGAGGAATTAACTGCAGATGTGGTGGAAATAGCAAGAAACTAGAATTTGATGTGGAGTCTGGATGTGACCAAATTGCTGCAATCTCATGATAAAACTTAATGGATGAAGAGTTGCTTCTTATGGAGAGCAAAGAAAGTGGATTCATGAGATGAAATCTACTCTTGATGAGAAAGTTGTGCACAATATTGAAATGACAACAAGGTTTTAGTATTACATAAACTTAGTTGATAAAGTAGTGGCAGGGTTTGAGAGTATCGACTCAATTTTGAAAGAAGTTCTACCATGGGTAAAATGGTAGCAAACAGTATCACATGCTACAGATAAATTTTTCATGAAAGAAAGAGTCACTTAATTTGGCAAACTTTATTGTTGTCTTCTTTTAAGTAATTGACACGGCCACCCCAACCTTCAACCAGAATTCTGATCAGTCGGCAGCCATCATCATTGAGGCAAGACCCTTCACCAGTGAAAAGATGATGACCCAATGAAGGCTAAGGTGATCATTAGCATTTTTTAGCAAAAGTATTTTTCAATTAATGTATGTACATTGATGTTTTAGACATAATGTTATTGCACCCTTAATAGACTACTTTAGTGTAAACATAACTTTTATATGCACTGGAAAACCAAAATAATTGTGTGACTCACTTTATTCTGATATTTCCTTTATTGAGGTGGTCTGGAACTGAATATGCAATATCTCCAAGGTATGCCTGTATTCTGTTGTTACTAGGTGGAGTGTTCTGTATAAGTCTGTTAGGTCTAGTTGGTTTGTACTGTTTTTAAAGTTCTCCATTTCCTTATTGTCCTTCTGTATGTTTTTTTTTAATCTATTATTCAAGTTGGTGTATTGAAATTTCCAACTGATACTGTAAAACTGTGTACTTTCTCTAATATTCTATCAATTTCTCATCTCATATATATTAGAGCTCTGTTATTAAGTGATATATGTTCATAGTTGTTATATCTTCTTGAAAGATCAACTCTTTCACCTTTATATAAAATTCTCCTTTGTCTGTTGAAACAATTATTGTTGTATGCTCTATTTTGCTTCATATTAATATAGTCCTTCACAGCTTTGTTTTGGTGGCTGTTTGAATAAAATTTCATGTTCTATCCTTTCACTTTAAACTTATTGGTGTCTTAGGATCTAAGTATGTCTCTTGCAGACAGAGTATATTGTGTCATTTTTTGTCATTTTTTCTACCATAAGCAGCACCAACATATCCTGGTGGCCTCTCAGAAATGTACAACTTCAGGACCTCACAGCCTTGAAAAAAGCCTTTCATAGATCCCCAGGGTGATGATATTTCAAGCAGAATAAATGTTATATAATATATAAAAGTGTAGGATCAGCTTGAGGAAGAAGTCAAAACAAAGCTATCTGCTCCCAGACTAGAGGGGGTATTCAGGGAGGGGTAAGCAGGTGCATGGTGACAGAGGAAAGGAAACAGATGAGACTGGGATTTATTAAAATAATAACTAATTACTTAATTTCTGGATGAGCTGAGGTAGATGAAAAATATGAGAAACATAGGAGTTGAAAACCCCAATTCTCAAGTTCAGTTGTGGAGGACATTTTAGTAATATTTATTAAAAATCCTTGTAGTGAAATCAGCAGCACAGCAAAATAGCACTTTCCAGTATTCCTCCCTCACAGAAATATCAGTTTGAAAAGCCTCTGGTTGGAGAACAAAAATTAGGAAAGAAGCATTGAAGAGGGTAGAAAAGACAGGTTTACATAACCCATGTCACCTCTCCCCAACCTTAGGCAGCACAGCATAGAGAGAGGCACCCTCCATGTGAGGGAAGGAGAGGAAAGTGTGGCTTGAATTTTGTCTGGGATCACAACACTGTACCTGCCCCAGTAAAACCAGCATGAGGCAGTCCCCCATGGCCCTAGATTTCAGGTCCATCCCTGAACCAGTCTCAACCCATATCAGGCCCTAAGCCATCCCAGAAGAATCAGTCTTCAGGCCCACTCCATGGCCAGGATGGCCCCAGCAGCCTAGTCTACAGTCCTCTCCCAGGCTTCAGACTGGCCCATGCTAAGCTCTAGCAGACCCAAGGTTCAGGGCCATCCCAGTAGATCATGTTGTCAGGCCACCCTGATAGACCCAGGCTGTGAAACAACTCTAAGGATTCAAGTTCTAAGCTCTCCCTCTGACAGGATGTCCCAGGCCAGCCCTCACAAATCTAGACTGCAGACCAGAATCCGCCCACCCAGTCCACATTTTGGTTATCTTGGACCCAGGCTCCAGGCTAGCTCCCAGGGCTCCAGGCACCAAGTCAACATCCATATCCCTAGAGTTCACACTGGCCCCCATGGGCTCATGCTTCAGTACTGTCCCAGCACAAGGCACACCTCAGGATCCAGGCCAGTCACTTTGGCCTGAGGGTCCAGTGGAATAAGGGTCTAGGAAAATCTCTGTAGACCTGTAGGCTGGTCCATAGGCACTCAGGTTTCTGAACCACCACTGTGGATGCAGGCCCCATGCTGGAAGATACAGACCAAGGACACAGGCCTGCCCCCTCACAGTTGTGCTTTAGGTCCACTGTAGTGCCAGGCTGTTTCTTGTGGACTCAGACTACAGGCCTGTCCCCATGGATTCATGTACCAGCCCCATCCCAGTGCCTGTCTGGCCCCTTCAGACTCACAACAAGGCTCCCCCCAGTGTGAAGCAGTCCCTGTGGACTCAAGCTTTAGTTCAACCTGCACATTTACAGGTTTTAGGCCTACTCTTGCAGAATCAGGCTCTATGCCAACCCCTGCAGACCTAGTCAACAGGTCCACCCCACTAGATTCTGGCTTCAAGCCTGCCCCAGAGGACTCAGGATTCACTGGAATAAGTGCCCACATCAAGAAATGCACAGACACCAACACATAGCCACAAAAATCACAAATGATCAGTGAAATATGATATAACCAAAGGAACAAATAATACCAGTATTTGATCCTGAAACAATGGAGGCTTAAAAACTGCCCAACAAAGATTCAAATAATAGTAATAGAAAGCACAGTAAGGTACAAATAATACAGATAGACAACGAATTAAATCAGGTAAGAAAACACAAACAAAATCATAAGGTCAGCAAAGAACTAGTAACCATAAAATGAGTCAAACAGAAATTCTGGAGCTGAAGAACACAATGACCATACTAAAAAATTTCACAGACAGATTCAACAGAATAATTAGTGAGTTTGAACACAGGTCATCTGAAATTACCCAGTGTGAGGAATAAAAAGATAAAAGATAGAATAAAATTTTCAAATTTTGTTTGGGAATAAAACAAAATTTTATTTTATCTTATGGGAATTGTGGGACACCATCAAGCAAACCAATATATGCATTATGGATATCCCAGGAGGAGCATAGAAAGAGAAAGGGGCCGAAAGCTTATTTAAAAAAATAATGCCAGAAAACTTCCCAAATTTGAAGAGAGAAAGAGATTAAAGAACTCCAAGGAGCCCCAAATTGATTAAATAAAGACAGACCTCCACTAAGACACATTATAATTAAATTTACAAAAATCAAACACAAAGAGATAATTTTGAAAATACCAGGTGAAAAGCAACTCATCACATGCAAAGGTATCTCAATAACCCTATCTTTGAATCCGTTAACCAGGAAAGAATGAGATGTTATATTTAATATTCCAGAAGAAAAAAACTGGCAACCAAGAATACTATACCTCCAAAGCCATCCTTCAAAACTGCAGAAGTAATAAGAACTTTTTCATACAAACGAAAGCTGTACAAGTTCATCACCACTAGACCTGCTTTACAAGAAATCCAAAAGGGAGTTTTTAAAGCTAAAAAAAAGAATGATAATTAAAGATATAAAAACATATAAAAGTATAAAACTCACTGATGAAACTAAGTGCATAATCGGATTCAGAATACTTTAATGCAGTAATGGTGGTATGTAAATCACTTACATCTTTAGTAGAAAGGTTAAAATACAAAACTATTTAAATTAATAATAGCTACAGGGATAATCTGATATGAGACATACAATATAGGAAGATGTAATTTGTGACACCAAAAACATAAAATGTGAAGAGAGGAGTAAAAGTATCAAGATTTGTTATGCAATTAAAGTTATGCTGCTATCAGCTCAAAATAGCCTGTTATAATTAATAAGATATTTTATGTGAGCCTCTTGATAATTGCAAAGTAAACTAGATAAAGAAAAGGTAAAAGTAAAAGTTCAAAGCATAACACTACATAAAATCATCTAATCACAAAGAAAGACAGCAAAAGAGGAGGAAAAGAACAAAAGATCTACAAAACAACCAGAAAACAATTAACAAAATGACAGCAGCGGGCCGGCCCGTGGCTCACTCGGAAGAGTGCGGTGCTGATAACACCAAGGCCAAGGGTTCGGATCCCATATAGGGATGGCCGGTTTGCTCACTGGCTGAGCGTGGTGCTGACAAAATGACAGCAGGAAGTCCTTACGTATCAATAATTACTTTCAATAAAAATGGTTTAAATACTCCATTAAAAGACATTGAGTGGCTGAATGGATTAAGAAACAAGATCCAACTGCATGCTGTTGGCAAGAGACTCACTTCACCTTTAAAGTCACAAGTAGATAGAAAATAAAGAGATGGAAAAAAATATTTCTTGCAAATGGAAATGAAAAGAGAGCAGGGGTAGCCATACTGATAATGTATAAAAGAGACTTTAAGTCAAAAACTGTTAAGTGAGAAAAAGAAGGTCATTACATAATAATAAAGGTGGCCAATCATCAAGAAGATATAATAATTGTAAATATATGTGCACCCAATATCTGAGTACCTAAATACATAAAGCAAATATTAAAAGATTTAAACAGAGACATGGACTGCAATAAAAAAATAGGAGACTTTAATATCCACTTTCAACAATGGACAGATCATCTAGACAGAAAATTAATATAAAAACTGGGCATGAACTAGCTTAGGCCAAACAGACCTCAGAGACATATACAGAACATTTCATCCACCAGAAGCAGAATATACATTTCTCTTGAGTGTGCAAAGAATATTCTCCAGGTCAAATTTTATGTTAGGTCACAAAACAGGTCTTCATAAGTTTAAGACTAAAATCATATCAAATATTTCTTCAGACCACAATAGCATGAAACTACAAATCAATAACAGGAGGAATGTAAGAAAATTCACAAGTATGTGGAAATTAAACAACATGCTTGATATAATTTGAATATGCTGGTGCCCCCAAAGATCATATTGAAATGTGATCCCTAATGCAGTAGGGTTGGGAGATACAGCCCAGTGGGAGGTGTTTGGACCATGGGGGCAGGTACTTTATGAATAAATTAATGTCTTCCCTGGGGGATAGAGGGATAAGTGAGTTCCTGCTTTATTAGTTCTCTCAAGGCTGGGTTTTTTAAAGGAGGCTGGCACCTCCCTACCCCGCTTCCGCTCTTGCCATGTGATCTCCTTGCACCCAGTGGCTGCCCTGCTGCATTTTGCCCTGAGTGAAAGCCGCCTGAGACCTGCACCAGATGCAGCTGCCCCAGAATCATAAGCCAAATAAGCATCTTTTGTTTATAAATTACCCAATCTCAGGCATTCTGTTATAGCAACATAAAAACAGACCAATATGATGTTCCTGGACAATCACGGGGTCAAAGAAAAAGGAAAATTAAAAATATCTTGAGATAAATAGAAATGAAACACAACAACTGAAACCGTGGATGCAACAAAAGCAATTCTAAGAGGGATGCTTACACCAACAAATACCCACGTCAAAAGAGATGGAAGATACCAAACAAGCAACCTAATATTACACTGCAAGAAAAAAAAAAAAAAAGAAAGAAAAAGAAACTAAGCCCAAATAGAGACTAGAAAAACAGTAGAAAAGATCAATGCAACTAAGAGTTAGTTTTAGGGGAAAAAAAATAAGCAAAACAAACAAACAAAAAAACCCCAAACCAAACAAAACCAAAATAAAAAGATGCACACCTTTAGCTGGACTAAGAAAAAAGAGAAAATGAAATGAAAGAGAAAGCATTATAACCAAATGCAAAAGAATCAAAAGAGATAATTTACAAAAAATTGAATAACCAAGAAGAAATGAATAAATTCTTGGAAACATGCAATCTACCAAGACTGAATCATGAGCAAATAGAAATTTTGAACATACCCATAATGACTAAGGAGGTTGAATCAGTAATAAAAAGTCTCTCAGCAAAGAAAAGACCAGGCCCCAATGACATCACTTTTGAATTCCACCAAACATTTAAACGACTAACTGGTACCACTCCTTTTCAAACTCTTCCCCCAAATTGAAGAGTATAGAATATTTTCAAACTTATTTTACAAGACCAGCAATACCCTGATGTCAAAGCTAAACAAGAACACTCCAAGAAATGTAAAATACAGGCCTGTATTTTTGATAAACATAAATTCAAAAGTCCTCCAAAAAATAATAATAGCCAACTACTATGGTTTGAATGTTTGTGCCACCTTCAAAATTTGTACTGAAACTTAACCCCCAATGTGGTAGTATTAAGAATGAAACTTTGAGAAGGAAATTAATTCATTAGGGTAGAGCCTTTATAAATGAGACTAGCAACCTTATAAACGGGTTGAAGGAAACTAGCTAGGCCCTTTTCCACCTGCTACCTTCTGCCATGTGAGGACACAATACTCATGGTGCCATTTTGAAGCAGAGAGCATCCCTCAACAAACATCAGAACTTCCTGTGTCTTTTTCTTGGATATTCCAGCCTCCAGCACTGTGAGAAATAAATTTCTATTCTTTACAAATTATGCAGCCAATGGTATTTTGTTTTAGCAACACAAATGGACTAAAACAGAAATTGGAATCGAGAGTAGGGTTTTGCTATAACAAATGTGGTAGCAGCTTTGGAATGGGGTAATGGGTATAGGCTCGAACAGTTTTAGTTTTGGTGGGGTTTTTTTTGATATTTTTTAAAATTTTAAGTTTCTTTTTCTGTACTTCAACCTGGATATTTTATTTTGTTTTATTTTTTATTGAAACATAGTGTTGGGCCCATTTTTAGGAGCAAACATTATCTGTGAGCCACATGGTGCCTATGGGTGGAGGATGAAGATGGCGCTCGTGGGAAATAAGGGAGGCATAACCCAAGATAGCTCCAAAAGGTTTTTATTGGTCCTCCAGTATTTCCACACTCATGAACCCTGCATGATCGCTATGCTCAACACGTTAGTACAAAATGCATGCCTGAGTGATCCTTTGATTGGTTAGTTCATGGAAAGCCCCTACTTGCTTGCTTATATCAATTGCAATGTAACAGCAATAAAGTGGAACTGCCCCGACAGAACCCCTGTTGCATCTGAGTGTCTCTTTCATGGGGCTGGGTTGGCGGGCAGCAGGCTCACTTTTCCCTGAGACCCCTCGTTCCCAACACCAGGGGTGATCCTGTTATCTGCTTCTCCTTCTGGGTCTGTGGGAGGACCCCAGGCGTGCCCCCGCAGAAGCTGGCACCCGAACAGGGACCCACCACATAAGAAGAACTGACCCACCATGTGGCCTTGAGAGAAAGGCCACGAGCGGCCACGAACCCCAGTGTGGAGTTTCCCTCTGGAGAAACGCCATCTCAGGGTAACGGACGTTTTCAAGGTGAGTCTCCTTATTTCCAACAGGCAAATAGGGTAAGTCATTTTCACTCTTTTCTTATTCCTCCTACTCTTATTTCCCACTATCCTTTCCCTCTCCTTTCCGTGACTTTCAGCGAACAAGCAGACGGGTGTGGGACAATTGACAGGTCGTGGCCAGGGTGACTCTCTGGTAGACCTTGAAGGTCTCATATCAGTCGGCTCCAGTAGCGGAAGCCCGACCGGGTGACAGTCCTCCTTGCCTTCTTCCAGCTGAGGGACCGGCCGTCCCCTTTTCCCAAAATACTGGCCATCACCAGTCCCATCAGGTTTTTTCTGGTGATAACCCTCAGCTGCTTTCTCTTTCTGTTTCTATACGTCTAAACACCATGGGAAATACCATGGCCAAAATGGATGAACTGGCCCTTAAGGCACTAAAATATTTGTTAAAAAGTAGAGGACTTGAGATTTCTGACAGTATGGCTGCCAAGACCTGGGACACCATTCTAGCCCTGGACAACCTGTTTTCTTGGGACATGTGGGACCGTGTACAAACCCTTGCCCGGCAGCGTGAGGTTCGCTGCGGTGAGGACCCACCCTTAGGGTTTACCCTACTATTTCAGCCCTTAAGTTTTGCTTCTCACAAGGCCACAAAGTTGACAGCCATACCCCTACCTCCCCAGACTTAGAAGAGCAATGAGAAAAGTTTGACAGGGAGTGCATTAAGGGTGGCCTAATCGTCTCTTCACAAGGTCACGCCCAGGATACCTTTCAGCCAACAAATAGTTTTGGGGACCCACCAGAGGAACGTGGGGGTCACAAGAGGACCAGGACTTTCCCCAGTGTAAGCCCCCAGGGGAGGACATTTACCCTCCCCTCCCTCCTCTCACTAAAGACTTACAGGAGGGGGCCACAAACAATAAACAAATAATAGCCAGTTGGTAACACAAATTTTAACTAAATGATCCCTGGGAGGTTCCCCTGCCCTTTCACCACCAGCCTCAAGCTTTCCCCATTAACATTAACTATAAACAGCATAAGTCAATGGGGAATCCCTGGGAAACTCCACCACCCTTTCCTTACCAACCCCAGGCTTTTCCTGTCAATGTCAACCCTGGGGGGAACAGGTCAGCGCCCTGGTACCCCTGGGAGGCCACAGACCTAAAAGAGCTAAAAAAGGCTGTGGCTGAAGATGGCCCAAATTCCCCATGGGCGGAAACCATCCTCCAGGGATTAGCACACCAACCTGTACCACCCAGGATTGGAAAATGCTGTGTAGGGCAGTACTCTCAGGTCCCTTAAATTTTGCACCTTTTTAAAAGAAGAATGCCATGTTCAGGCAGATAGGAATCAGGCCGCTAACCCAGTTATCCCAATAACCTTTGGGATGCTATCTGGAATGGCAGACCAATACAGCACAGGAATCCAGCAAGCCGCTATCCCCGCTCCATATCAAGACCAGGTTAGGGCGACCTGCTTAGCAGCTTGGAAAAAACTTGTGGAGGGCCCTACAGAGCCCCCCATATCAGGCATCACCCAGAGAAACAATGAGGACCTCCCTTCCTTCATGGATAGGGTAGAAAAAAGCATACAAAGGAAATTCTCCCCAGGGCCCCTAGGAGACCGGTTTGTTAAAATGCTAGTATGGGAGGGAGTGACAACAGATCACAAATTGGCCTGCGTGGGTCAAAAGGACCACTCCATAGAAAGGTAGATTATCACCTCTAGGGATGTGGGGACCCAAGGCCATCAGGCCTGCACCATTGCTACTGCCATCCAAGCCCAAACTGATGCCCTCACTGACACAATGACTAAGGCCTTTAATACCATGACCTCCCCTGGAAACAGCCTCTCTGGTAATAAAACAGGCCATTGCTTTGGCTGTGGGGAACAGGGACACTTTAAAAATAGCTGTCCCCCAAATAATTCAAAATCAAAAGGCTGAAAACCTCCCACCACCCCATGCCCAAGATGCAAAAAGGGCTACCACTGGAAGGCAGATTGTAAATCTAAATTTGATAAGGATGGCAATCCTTTAAATTAGAAAAGGGGCAGCCCCTAGCTCCGTCATCCCAAGGGGGACCCCATTTTCCACCACAACAAGTTAGAAACCCTCTAAGTCAACTTAAACCCAGATGCAACTCACACCGACCCCCCACAAAGCTAACAGGAGTTAACAAAGCCCGAAAACCTGCAAGGGCTAACTGGACGGTGCCTATTGTGCCTGGGTTAAAACCCAAAATGTATATAATGATCGGGGGGAAAAATTTCCGATGCCTAATTGACACTGAAGCTGACTGCACGGTCCTTAGAGAGGAGGAAGTTCCTAATAGCTGGAGGATGGTCCCAGGACCACAAATAATGTGGGTTGGAGGAAATACTCAGTCCAAAGAAACTGTTGGCTGGCTCCCCTGGAAAGAAAGATGCTGATGGCACAAGAGGGGAAGTCAAACTTCTTACAGCCACAGGACTTAATGCAAACCTCCTAGGCCAAGACATTCTGGGACAAGCAGATGCCTATATCACCACTGATTATAAAGAATTTTATGATGACATTTTAGACGAGGAGGAGTATCAGCAGCAGTTCAACCTCCCTTCTTGCCCAAATTATAGAGGGGACCCTGAATTCCAAAACATGCGGGAGGGAAAGCCACTTACAAGATGGAAGGTGCACCCCCAATCCTAAAGGCCACTGCCCCCTGGGTCCCTATCATCCGTTGGAAACCAGGACCCCCAATTTGGGTGGAGCAGTGGCCTCTCCCAGCTAATTAGTTGCGAGCACTTGAGGAACTTATCGCAGAACAATTAAAACATATTCGCCCATCCACTAGCCCCTGGAATACCCCTATTTTTGTCATTAAGAAGTCTTCAGGAAAATGGAGACTGTTACAGGATCTTAGAAAAATTAATGAAAGAATGTTGCTACAGGGAACCCCCCTAAGGGGATTGCCTCTGGTACCAGCCCTCCCTAGTAACTTATGCCTCATGGTTATAGATATTAGGGACTGCTTCTTTTACATTCCTTTAAACCCACAGGATTATGAAAAATTTGCCTTTTTGGTTCCCTCAACTAAATTTAAGGGGCCAGATAAATGTTTTGAATGGATGGTTGTGCCTCAAGGTATGGCCGATAGCCCATCCTTTTGCCAAAACTATGTTTATGAATTACTGCAACCCATCAAAAGGCTCCCCCATGTTGAAATGTACATGGATGATATTACCTTAGGAGCCCTAATACTTCCCAATTAGCCGAGGCATATAAAGTCCTGCAAATGTGCCTTACAAAGGGTAACTTGCATGTTGCAGCTGATAAAATCCAAGTTGTTCTGCCTTTTCAAATTTTAGGTACCAAGTTAACCTTGCAAGGCGTTAGTCCTTTAAAACCTCAACTTTGTATCCCAGATTCTTGTTCTTTGGTTGATTAACAACGCCTTATAAGTGAAATTAATTGGCTATGGCCCTGGATTCCCATTTCAATGGGCCAGCTCTTACCTCTTTTTGACCTATTAAGGGACAGCCTGCCTCATGATAAAATCTCGATTTCAGTTGCACATAAATAGCTCTTACAAGAGGTTCAAAATTCTCTCAACCAGGCTCAGCTTGCTAGATACTCTCCCTCAAAAGACTTGCAATTATAGATTCTGCCTAATCCCACCATCCTCATGGCGGTCCTAGTTCAAGAGGGAAACCCCTTACAATGGATTCATATATCTCTGGGGGGATCCCCTCGAGTATATACCTATATAGAACAAATGGCCGACTTAACGCAAAAGGGAAAGGACATAGCACTCTGATGCTATGCACAGGAACCTAACAAAATAATTGTTCCAAACCAGCTGAGTGACCTAGAATGGATCTACAGAAACAATCCTAGAATGGCCTTGGCACTAGAGGGTTTCCCCAGCATCCTTGATTGTCACTATGGGCCTTATAAATGGGTTACTTCTTTTGGCTTTTTAAATTGGAGAGCACCTCAATTATTTCTACATAAACTCATGCCTGATGCCTATAATGTGTTCAATGATGGGGGTAAACATGGGGCTGCTGTTATTGTCTTTTTGCCACATGGAAAACAACCGTCATCTAACATTGTCCCTCAAAATTACTATGAGCCCTGCGAAGGATCTGCACAGTTTAAGGAACTCTTAGTTATAGTTTTAGCACTTAATAAGGTCTCAGAACCCATAAATTTATTTTCTGACAATTTGTATGCTACTAATTTGCTGCCAGGTTTGCTTAATTCCCATATTCATTTAGATAACAACCCAATTATGCCTCTTATGATACAGGCCCGATCATTGTTATTTGAATGGGCCCAACCCATCTATATACAACATCTTAGAGGCCATCAAAAATTGCCAGGTCTACTTTCACTAGGAAACTTTTTAGCAGACAAAACAGCCTCTTCTAACCCCCATGTTTTAACTTTACAAGATGCATCTAATCTCCATGCCCTAACTCATATTAATTGGAGGGGCCTACATAAATGGTTCCCGCAAATCCCTATTAAAGATTTAAAAAAGATTGTTCATACTTGTAAGTTTTGCCTTCCTTACTTACAGGTGTCCCCTTTACAATCCCCAGGAGTTAGCCCTAGGGGATTAAAACCCAGGGCCGGCCTGGTGGCGCACTGGATAGTGCGCCGCTTGGGAAGTGTGGCGGCGCTCCCGCCGAGGGTTCGGATCCCACATACAGACAGGTTCCCCATTGATACCTATTCTCAGGCCTGCTGGGCTACCGCTCATTCAGGGGAAAAGGCTCGACATGCCCAAAGTCACCTTTTACAATGTTTTGCAACACTTGGACTCCCCAATCAAATTAAAACTGATAATGGCCCCTGTTTTGTTAGCCATGCATTTCAGGAGTTCCTTTCAAGCTGGTGCATTTGCCACACCACAGGTATTCCATACAATCCACAGGGACAAGCTATAATAGAGCATTATCACCAAACTTTAAAAACTCAATTACAAAAACAAAAAGTACCACCAGCCCCCACCAACAATTAGGATTAGCACTATTTACATTAAACATTCTTAAGTTTTCCAAAAATGAGTTAATGACACCTTTTCAAAAGCACTGGTCTAATCAAGACATAAAGCCCGAGGTACAACTTAGATGGAAAGACCCCATTTCCGGATACTGGAGAGGACCTGACCCACTCCTAACAATGGGAAGGGGATTTGGGTGTGTATTCCCCTTTGACGAACCCTGCCCCATGCGGACACTGGCTGAAAACCTTAAATTTGTACCTCAAAATCTTGAACCAATAACTCAGCCCATGGACAACAACAACCCTGAGGCAAATTCTTCTCTTTCAGGAGACTTATGCGACAACCCGGGTGAACCTGCTTCTTAATCCTCATGGGAGAGTTTCACTCCAATCCTGATTGCCTTTGTCCTTAACACAATCAACAGCAGCATGATGCATCACCTGGTCATCCTATGGACCATCTGGCTCTCCAGTGCATGGGGAACCAATCACCTACCAGTGCAACAAACCTGGACAAAAGATTGTTGGTTATGTTATGATGTTCATCCCCCATATTTTGAGGCTGTGGCATTAAGTAACATAACCATCTTCCCCACTAACAGCACCCAGTGCACCATTAATTACAACAGAACCCATCCTGGTTTAACCGTACAACATATGTTGGGAAAAGGATTATGTGTTGGAGTAAAAAAACTCTTCCCTTTGTTCCGATACTATTATCCTCAACAGCACCTGGGCTAAACCCAGCCTTGGGCAATGGTTATGCACCAAGTCAGGGCTTACTGCTTGTGTGTTTAATCAATCCTTATCTCATGATACTTGTGTATCAGTAGATATTGTTCCCCAAATATTATGTCATAAAGGGGAAGAAATGTTTCAGTATTGGACAAGTAATTTTCCTCACCCCAGTAAAAGGGCACTAGGGGCCGCTGTTACCATTAGTACTTTATTGGGGATTGTAGGTGCTGGGGCGGTGGCTGCTGGAATAGGATATACTTACACCCATACACAAGCTTTAAGGGAGGCTATAGACATAGATCTAGATAGGCTTGAAACATCAATTACCCATTTGCAAAAATCATTAACTTCTCTTTCCAAAGTTGTATTATAAAATAGAAGGGGATAAGACCTCCTATTTTTACAACAGGGAGGCTTATGTGCAGCTCTCAGGGAAGAATGTTGCTTTTATGCTGATCATTATGGAATAGTAAAAGAATCTATGACAAAGGATAGAGAGGCTTGGAAAGACGTAAAAGAGAAAGAGAGGCCAATGAAGGCTGGTTTCAATCTTGGTTTAACAGTTCTCCCTGGCTTACCACCTTAATATCTGCCTTAGCGAGCCCCTCTTAATCCTTCTCTTAGTGCTAATGTTTGGTCCTTTAATTTTTACTAAAATCATGGCTCTCATTCAACAAAATCTAGGATCCAGAACTATGCTCACCCAAGTGGTAGAAATTGTGGCCCAAGAAAAAAATCCCAAAACCCTTGGGTCAATATGGCCCTTCAAAAAATCCACAGTAATATTTAAGGGGCTCCGCTGGCTCTCCACAAGTGGTTAGCTAGCCAATGATGGGTAAGATCCCCAGAGGGGGACAACCTAAGACAGGCACAGTCACAAAAGAGCCAACAAGGTTGAGAGGTTAGCTACCTTCAACTGCCCATTACAGGGTTGTTCTTCTTTTTATAAAGAAAATAGGGGAAGATGTTGGGCCCATTTTTAGGAGCAAACATTATCTGTGAGCCACATGGTGCCTATGGGTGGAGGATGAGGATGGCGCCCACGGGAAGAAGGGGAGGCATAACCCAAGATAGCGCCAAAAGGTTTTTATTGGTCCTCCAGTATTTCCGCACTTGTAAACCCTGCGTGATCGCTATGCTCAACATGTTAGTACAAAATGCATGCCCGCGTGATCCTTTAATGCGGGCATGGAAAGCCCCTACTTGCTTGCTTATATAAATTGCAGTGTAATAGCAATAAAGTGGAACTGCCCTGACAGAACCCCTGCTATGTCTGAGTGTCTCTTTCTTGGGGCTGGGTTAGCAGGCAGCAGGCTCACTTTTCCCTGAGATCCCTCGGTCCCAACACTGGGGGTAATCTTGTCGGCTCCTTCTCCTTCTGGGTCTGCAGGAGGACCCCAGGCATGCCCCTGCAACATAGTTGATTGTACATACCTGTGGGGTACAGAGTTCAATGTCAATACCTATGTGTGATAGTGATGCTCAAATCATGTTAATTAGTATATTCAGCATTACACAATGTGATCATTTTTTGTGGCCCTATTCCAATTCCATCATTACCCCTCTCCCTCTCCCTCTTTCTCACTTCTGGTAACCACAGTTTTGTCCTCTCTTAGGGAAAATTTAACATATTATTGTGATTGTTGTATCTTTCTTTCATTTCTTAAATTTATTCATTTATTTTTTAGCTCCCACTTATGAAGTGAGGACATGCAATATTTCTCTTTCTATGCCTTTCACTTAACATAATTTTCCCTAAGTTCATCCATGCTGCTGCACATGCAGTATTTCATTCTTTTTTTTTTTTTTATAGGAGAGTAGTATTCCATTGTGTAAATAAACAACATTTTCCTTATCTAGTCATCCGATGATGGACATGTAGGTGGTTCCAACTCTTGACTATTGAAAACAAAACTATGATAAAAATGAGAAAGCGAGTATCCCTTCAATATGATGGTTTCCATTCCTTTGAGTATATACCCAGCAGTGGGATTGTTGGATTGTATGGCAGTTCTATCCTGTAGTTGTTTAAGGAACATCCATATCATTTTACATAATGGCTACATCAATGTACAGTCACACCAGCAGTGTATGAGGGTTCCCCTTCCTCTGCATCCTCACCAGAATTTGTTATTTTCTGTCTTTTTTATGATAGCAAGTCTAACTGGGGTGAGATGATATTCCAGTACGGTTTTGATTTGCATTTCCCTGATCCTTAGTGATGTTGAACATTTTTTCATGTGTTTGTTGGCATTTGTATATCTTCCTTTGAGAAGTGACTATTTAGCTCCTTTGCCCATTTTATAATTGGGTTATTTGGGTTTTTTTACTAAGTCATTTTAATTCCTTGTATATTC
The DNA here is from genome assembly GCF_000696425.1 of Galeopterus variegatus. Taxonomy (NCBI): domain Eukaryota; kingdom Metazoa; phylum Chordata; class Mammalia; order Dermoptera; family Cynocephalidae; genus Galeopterus; species Galeopterus variegatus. The sequence continues at coordinate 73,431 of NW_007734038.1, read as the reverse complement.
TGAATATTATTCCTTGGTTAGATGCATAGTTTGCAAGTATTTTCTCCCACTCTATACGTTGTCTTTTCAATTTATTAATTGTTTCTTTTACTATGCAGAATAGTAAAAGTTCTTAGTTTGATATATTCCCATTTGTGAATTTTTCCTTTTCTTGCCTGTGCTTTTGGGGTCATATTCATAAAGTCTTTGCCCAATCCTACTTCCTGAAGTCTTTGTCCTCAGTTTTATTTTTGGAGTTTTACAGTTTCAGGTATTATATTTAAGTCTTTAATCCATTTTGACTTGATTTTGGAATGTGATGAGAGGTACAGGTGTAGTTTCACTCTTCAACTTATGGATATCCAGTTTTCCCATCGAAGAGGCAGTCTTTTCCACAATGTATGTTCTTGGTGCCTTTGTCAAAGATCAGCTGACTATAAGTTTGTGGTTTGATTTCTGGGTTCTCTATTCTGTTCTATTGTTCTCAGTGTCTGCTTTTATGCCAGTACCATGTTGTTTTGTTACTATAGCTCTATAGTATAATTTGAAGTCAGGTAGTGTAATGCCTCTAGATTTATTTATTTCCTCAGGATTTCTTTGCATATTCAGGGTCTTTTATTATTCCACATGAAGGTAAAGATTGTTTTTTCTATTTCTGTGAAGAATGTCATTGGTACTTTGATGAGGATTGCATGGAATCTCTAGATCACTTTCGGTAGTCTGGACATTTTTGTAATGTTAATTATTCCAATCCAAGAATATGGAATGTCTTTTCATATTTTTGTGTCCTCTTTAATTATTTTTTCATTAAAAAAGTATCTCAACATAATAGCTCTTTTTGTGTGTGTGAATATTGTAAATGGGCTAGGTATCTTGATTTCTTTCTTTCTTTCTTTTCTTTCTTTTTTTTTTTTGCTAGTTCACTGTTGGAGAATAAAAATGCTACTGATTTTTGCATGTTGATTTTGAATCCTGCAAATTTACTGAAATCATTTATCAACTTTAAGAAGTTTTTTTATACTGTCTTTAGCCTTTTCTATATATAGCATCATGTCATCTGTGAACAGGGATAGTTTGACTATGTCTTTTCCAATCTTTGTGCCTCTTATTTCTTTCTCATGCCTAATTGCTCTGGATAGTACTTCCAATACTATGTTAAATAGGAGTGGTGAGAGTGGGAATTTTTGTCTTGTTCCCATTCTTAAGGGAAAATCTGAAAGCTTTTTTTTTTCTTTCTTTTTTTTAATTTATTTTTATTTTTTTTATTTTGTCAATATACAATGTAGTTAGTTATTGTGTCCCATCACTGAA
>NW_007734038.1:66810-68338 GCF_000696425.1 Galeopterus variegatus | reverse complement strand
GTCGTGTGGTGATGAACTCCTGCAGTTTTTGTTTGTCTGAGAAATGTACTATTTGCCCTTCTTTTCGGAAGGACAGCCTTGCAGGGTAGAGTATTCTTGGCTGGTAATCCCTGTCTCTTAGTATTTTGAATATATCATCCCATTCCTTTCTAGCCTTTAGGGTTTGTGCTGAGAAGTCTGATGTTAACCTGATTGGAGCTCCCTTATAGGTGATTTGACGCTTCTCTCTTGCAGCTTTCAAGATTCTCTCTTTGTCCTTGAGTTTTGCCATTTTGACTATAATATGCCTTGGTGAAGCCCTTTTTGGGTTTTATACGTTTGGGGATCGTTGAGCTTCTTGGATCTGAAGACCTGTGGTTTTTCTTATGTCTGGGAAGTTTTCTGCCACTATTTTGTTGAATATATTTTCAATNAAAGGCCCCACCTTTCAAATACAATAATCCAGTTTTCCACCCTCTTAACACTGTTACAAAGGGGATCAAATTTCAAACAAGTGAAATTTGGAGGAAACGTTTGACTCATAGCAGAGGTCCAGAACCCTTCTTGCTTCTCTTCTGATAAAGTTGACACTCCCTGAAGCAGAAATATGTTTTTCTGTTTGTTTGTTAACTTAAGAGCTGAACTTCAGTGCAATGCTTGACTTCAGTGCATAGGAATTAAAATGATCTAATATTGGTCACACTATCTTTCATCTGAAAAAATTTTGGAAACCATTTCAAGAGTATCAAAAACATGCTGCAAGATGTAACACTTTACCTTTAAAATCTTAGTTATTCATCCCCCAAAGTTTTAAAATTAATAACATTTTTTAAATATATTTTTTCCTTAAAATTTCCCCTAAAATTCCAAAACATAAAATTACACATAAATTTTGAAATTACACAATTAAAAAAAAAATAAGTTATTTCCAGGTTTTGCCTGGACATTCAGATTTTTTTGTGTATTTCTTAGAATAATTAAGTAATCAGTGTTAGGCAGCTTTCAGCTTTCTAAACTGAACTCTGCTTCATGGGTTGGTCTCTAAGGATGCAAAAGAATTGGATCTCTTCCTTTGCACTTGTGAGGCATACATTCCTCCCCAGCATGAGAGATGAGCTCATGTTGGACTTCAGTTGTAGGCTGGATAAAAATAAGTAAACATGTCAGTTAAGGACAAAATTATACCAAGTGCCTTGACTGCTTATTGTTTCAAAGCACATTTTGACATAATTTGAATGAAACAAACAGAAGAGAAACATTTATACATGGCAGATGTTGTGTCTTTGTGAAGCTTCATCTGGTGAGAGAAAAGCTTCCAGACACAAGTCACAAGCCTGCTCTTGAAATGTCCATATCACTGAGACCTTAAGATGTTAATTCTGGCTGTTTTCCTTGCTAAATCACAGCACCATCTGGTTAGTCCCTTTGAAAACTTTGACTAAGTCCTCGAATACTAGTCTGGTCACTTTGGGTCAGTATCTTATGCTCATAGAACTTCAGAGGTAGGAGAGAGATCTCCAAGTCCAGCTCCTTCATTTTATAGAAGTTA
>NW_007734038.1:65574-66199 GCF_000696425.1 Galeopterus variegatus | reverse complement strand
CACACTTCTCAGGGTCGCGCTGTCTCCTGGCACGGCTCCTCCAGACACGTCACCATCTTAGAATCCCCCACAGTTTCTGAAGATGCAGGAAAAATACTTGAACATATATGAAACCATCAACACTGACTATTGTGATGTTCATCTCCAGTACTTGCATGATCAAGCAGGCACATTAGATAACTCCTGGATCTAAAGTAGGCAGAAGGAAGCCCACAAGCAAAGGAGCTTTTATTAGTCTGTTTTATGTCACTTATTACAGAATACTTGAAACCGGGTAATTTATAAAGAAATAAAATTTATTTCTTATGGTTTTGGAGGCTGAGAAGTCTGAGGTCCAGGGGGCATATGTGGTGAGGGCTTTTGTTGGGGTGGGAACTCTCTGTAGGGTCCAGTGGTAGCCAGGGCATCACGTGGTGAGAATGGCAAGAGTGTGAGCTCTTTCATGTGCTGTTCTTATAAAGCCACCAGTCCACGCCCTTGACAACCCCCAAACATCAATCCACTACTCTCTAAATAAATGAAGCCATTCAAGAGGGCACAGTCCTCATAATCCAATCACCTCTCAAAGGCCCCACCTTTCAAATACAATAATCCAGTTTTCCACCCTCTTAACACTGTTACAAAG
>NW_007734038.1:62683-63710 GCF_000696425.1 Galeopterus variegatus | reverse complement strand
TCATTTTGAAACTAGAATTCATGGAGACTTAAGAAATATGGCTTTCAAATACTAGGTTCATGGTTAAAATATAGAACCAGTCACCCTGCTGTTGACAGTCTGGGAAGCTTAATGTATGTTTTCTGGTCACTAGGATGCCATTTAGAGCAGTGAAGCAGTTGATTTATGAGATGGCACACAGATGAATGTCTCAGAGCTCCTTTCTACTCACTGGGACTTAGCATTATTTCATGACTCATGTCAGTTAATCTTTGAGTATGATTGCATTCACATAACTGTGACAGAAAAAGACAAACACAATGTTATAAATATTCAAATAGTTTATTATATTTTGTCTAATGTCTTTGTGTGACTCAGCTGCTTTGTCATTTTCCAGATAGATACACATTAAAACTTGAACATCTGTAGTACACAGTTTTGAGGAAATAAATTTGAAAATTGCATCTTTTAACGGGTATAATTACTTGACTTAATTGGCATACAGTTTGATAAATATTTGTTCTGTGGAAAGAAATAAGTTGTTGGAGAACTTCGTTGGTAACTGACACACGTAGTTTTTATGACTTAGCGTCCTGTAAATGAACCAGGGAAATTGTGTTTACAAGGGCACACACAGTATAACCTAACTGAACAGAATAAAAAAAAACAATAATTTTGTAATGTCTGAAATGAGTTCAGGAAGGAAGAAACAATGAGCAAATAGAACCAAAAAAAATCTATAGTAATTAGAGTGATAATAAAAGTAGTGATGACATTGAATTAATTTCTGTGGCTGATGTGACAAATTACCACAAGCTGGGTGGCTTAAAATAAAAGAAATTTATTCTCTCACAGTTCTGGAGCCCAGAAGACCTGAATAAGTATCACAGGACCCAGTCAAGGTATCAGCAGGGCCATACTCTCTCCAGAGGTTCTAGAGGAGAATCCATTCCTTGCCTCTTCTGGATTCTGGTGGCTACTGGCATTACTTGGTTTGTGGCAGCATCACTCCAATCTTTACCTCTGTCTTCATGTTGCCTCAGCTCAC
>NW_007734038.1:55226-62471 GCF_000696425.1 Galeopterus variegatus | reverse complement strand
AATATTTGTTCTGTGGAAAGAAATAAGTTGTTGGAGAACTTCGTTGGTAACTGACACACGTAGTTTTTATGACTTAGCGTCCTGTAAATGAACCAGGGAAATTGTGTTTACAAGGGCACACACAGTATAACCTAACTGAACAGAATAAAAAAAAACAATAATTTTGTAATGTCTGAAATGAGTTCAGGAAGGAAGAAACAATGAGCAAATAGAACCAAAAAAAATCTATAGTAATTAGAGTGATAATAAAAGTAGTGATGACATTGAATTAATTTCTGTGGCTGATGTGACAAATTACCACAAGCTGGGTGGCTTAAAATAAAAGAAATTTATTCTCTCACAGTTCTGGAGCCCAGAAGACCTGAATAAGTATCACAGGACCCAGTCAAGGTATCAGCAGGGCCATACTCTCTCCAGAGGTTCTAGAGGAGAATCCATTCCTAGCCTCTTCTGGATTCTGGTGGCTACTGGCATTACTTGGTTTGTGTCAGCATCACTCCAATCTTTACCTCTGTCTTCATGTTGCCTCAGCTCATTCTGTTTCCCTTTTTAAAGAATACTTGTAGTAGCATTTGGGGTTCACCAAAAGAATCCAGGATAATGTCTCCATCACAAGTTCTTGATTTAAATCATGACTGCCATGGCCCCTTTTCCAAATAAGGTGGTAATTACATGTTCCAGGGAGTGGGACCTGATATCTTTTGGGATTATTTTTTAGCCTACCACAGAGAAGTTCACCGGTTATGTTAGCACAGCAGATCATGGCTGCTTTTCCCTTCCAGACTGCAGAGAATGCTACTCTGAAATATCCAACGTGACATTTGATGAGGGATGACATTGGATTCTAGCCATCCTCACTCTTTCTTTCCTTTTTGCTTCAGCTCTATCTCAATCCTACTCCTAATGCTTTTCTTCCTAGGCTCAATGTAGAGAGCAGCAACTATATTCTATAAAGTTTTCAGGTATCTCTCCCTGCCCCCAGACCTGCCATTTTAACCTAGGCATCCCTTTTATAGGCTACTAAGTGCTTATTGTATCAACTCGTAGGTAAGTGCACCTCACACTTGCAGGAGAGTGATGATTCTCATAAGAAATTGCTGGATTCCACATCTCAAAAAATCAAATCCATCTGTTACTCAAAGATTATTCCAGATATTCTAAATAGACCTCTACTTTTGGTATCCCAGCGTAGAAAATTCCAAAAGGCTACTGAGCATGCTCCACATGACCCATAGAATAACTCTGTTTTTGTTTTAAGGGAAATTCTCAAGGGCTGTATTGACTATTTTTTCTTGGTTATAATCTGCAGGGATCTGCATGGTGAGAGCTAGACCTGCCATATGTACATGGTCCAGATTTGCCTAAGCACCACAGGGGGAGGTTATAAAACTTCCACCTGTCCTAGAAGTTTCTAGCCCAGAGCCTACTCCATGGAATTACTCCATGTCCTCAGTACATTCACATCTCCCTCCAAATAAACATACCTCACATGCATAGGGGACATTCCTTGGGTTCTTTCACAGGATGCATATGGGACATTCCTTGGGTTCTTACAGAGGATGATCCCTGGGGAACAGTAAAGTATTTGTGCTAGGACCGAACCATCCACTTGTCCCTTGTTCATGCCTTTTACCTTTCCCAAGCTAGTCCTATGGGTTCGTTTCACTTCATTGGTACAAATAGATGGACTTTATCATAGGCAATATCACCGTGGAACGGTTACCAACTCTTTCTCTTACACTTCCCAAAAGCTGTGTAAAACCCATAAGACCATGAAAGAGATCTTTGGATTCATGAATATGTTTCCAAAATAATTAGTTGGAATTGAACACTTGGTTTGTGCATAGCACTGAGCTAAGCATTTTATTTGTATTCTTTCATTTAATCCTTTGAGTTAGGATTTATTATTATTATTATTATTCCCATTTTCCAGATGAAGAATCTGAGGCTGAGAGAGATTAGATGACCTCACAGATAGCTATGGAGTTGTGGGGTATACTGTTAAGTTAGTAGCAGAGTCAGTATTGAACCCAAGCAGTCTATCTCTAGAATTCATCTCTTTAACCCCAACTATACTGTCTCTTGACTATTGTTATGATCTTGCTATGGCCTTGGTTTTAATTTGGAAGTATGCATGAGTGACTTAGTATGTGAAGGTATCCCTTCTTTATGTTACAAATGGAAGGCACTCAAAATAAGAAAAAAAAACATTCACCTTTAAAACTGCCTCCGAATCCTCAGTTTGTAGCTTAACCATGGGCTATAAACCATATAAACTATGATAGTTTGGACCCTGTCATAACTTAAAAGTAATAACAAAACCTCTTCTGCAAACAATTCTATGTAGCATAAACACTTTTTCTCTACTTTATTTTCCCATCACATAAGTGTATTATGATAAAATGTTGTGCAGTATATCCTGCAATATCATATATCTACATATTTAGACAGCTGAGTTCATCTTTAAGTCAGCATTACCAAATCCACCTATGAACAACGGAAGTAAATTCACCGCCACTCAGAGCTAACACTAGGACACTTAGACACCATTAATGTTCCACTGGGAGTTTCAAGTAACACTGTATCCATTAAGGGAAAGGAAACTGTAGAAAGATGATCTGTAAAGCACCTACAGTGAAATGGCAAATTATTCCTGCCCTAAAAGGCAATAATTTTTCTATTCGGTCAAGAAATATTAGCTATATTTTTTCTTTTAAAAGCTTGTTTTTAATTATGATTATATAACCTATACATTCTATATGCTTTATGTTATATATTGTTATATACGAGTCTATGTTTAGATGATCCTAATGAAGTCTGACTACAAATGAATCACTATTATCATGGCTAAATTACTAGCTACTTGGTGAAATCACTATCCTCACTTCAAAACACATGTCTCATGTGAGTTCTTTATTATTTAAAGTCTTTTAGAAGGTTATGTCTAAATTTTGTTTTTAGGTTTCTTATCATTGACAAATTTTTGATAATGTAGAAAATGTCCTTTGAGAGAAGAGAGAGAATGAACCAGAATTTTTCCAACTGCACTATATTTGGGGAAATCATTAATTAAAGAAAAAATTTTTGGACAAGACGCCATTAGTCTTCTCTTACTAATAGTGAGATATTGCACTAGAGCAGCGCTCCAAAACCTTTTTCTGTAAAGGCCTGGATAGTGAATATTTTAGGCCCTGCAGGGGTACTCAACTCTGCTGTGGCAGCACAAAAGCCATCATAGACAATATCTGAACAAATGAGGGCACTGTGCTCCCACAAAACTTTATTCATGGAGCCTGAAACTTGAGTTTCATATAATTTTCATATGTCACAAAAGATTATTCTTCTTTTGATTTTATTTTCAACTGTTTAAAACTGTAATAACCATTCTTTGCTCACTGGCCACAAAGAAAACAGGCCTAAATTGGATTTGGCCTGCAAGCTGTAAATTACCTATCTCTGTACTGTTGCATTCATGTTGAGAACCTCATTTAATATTAAAAGCAATATTCCAGGGAATAATGAGCAGGTAAGGAGGAGAGTACTGAGAATAGCAAAGGAGTTTTAGAAACTTTTTCACATGTTAGTATTTGTTCTTGACAGACATTTTTTCTATAAGTCATAATCTCACAAAGCTTAGACTTTATCCAAAACTGAAATTTTGATTTTCCTCAAGCCTGTTTCTCCCCTAACCTTCCCTGTCCCTCTAAATTGCAGCAACATCCATCCCCCTCTCCCTCATTCTCCACCTCAAATCAATCAGCACACACACACACATATGTGTGTGTGTGTGTGTGTGTGTGTGTCTATTTCTTCTAGAACCTTCTGTCTCATTTCCAGCACCTGTTCACACCAGCACTCTCTCACCAGAACCACTACATGAATAAACAGTTGACCTCCCTCCTGGATCCTCTTTCCTCCCCAACAATCCATTTTCAGCAGAGCATCTTGAGTCATTTTTTATAAATCAATGATTTCACATTCAATGATTTCATGCATACTATCTGCAATCCGGGGCAGGTTATCAAAACACTTTAAGTCTCAATTTCCTCTTCTGTAAATGGAGAGAGTAATTGTCCATACTTTTGTGGCTTGATGTGAAGATTAAATAACTAATGATGTTAAATGTTTAGCGTGATGCCTATTGTAGGATCCCTGTGTAGTGAACCAGTGCTTGTTAAATGGTATCTGCCATCAATGTCATCATTGTCATCATCATTTTCACCATCGTCACCACCCTAATTAAAAAAGACTGCAGTTAGAATAAAATCAAAATCCCGCACCTCTTAGGTCTTGCAGAACCTACCTGCCTGTCCCTGCTTCCCATATGTTTGAAGCTTGTTATGTCTTGGCCATCCTGATCTTATTTAAGTTCCTCATGCACTCCAAACTCTTCAGGGCCTCCACAGCTGTTCCCCACCACTTTTCCTGCAAGTGGATTCTCAATTTAAATGTCACTTCCTCAGAAAGGCCTTCCCTGAATACTCATTTAAAAACCATTTCCCACAAACTCACACCCCACTCAAGCACAGATGTCCCTGCTTGTATGTTTCCTTTATCATAATTCTTATGATAGATTGTTCATTAATGCATTTATTTTCCATATTCTGATTAGAATATAACCTCCAGGAGAGGGAGACAGGCCTGTCTTCTTCACCACTTTGTGCGAATAATGGCCTTAAGAAATGGTTATTGAATGAAACAAAGAAAAATGAATCCTCAGAGGTATCTGCCAATTTTATCTGAATTCTGATACATTCATTCAAATTCAGCAAACTCTATGAAGTCAATCAGTAGGTTCTTCTGACCATTTATTAGGCAAAAATGTATCAAGTACCTTCTGAGTACTTGTGCAAAGTACAGAGGATTAAAAACCTTGGTTACAAATTTCAAGAAATTCGTAACGTAATTGCACAAGTTCTCATTTAAAAGTATTTAACAAAAAATATATATCAACAAGTCAATATATTTCTTCCTTCAGATTTAAGTATTAATTTCCTTCTTCATCAAATCATTCATCATATGGAATAGCACATGTAACTGGCGCCATCAGTTATTCGACAAATATTTATCAAACATGTGTCCACTTCTGTACTAAGAACTGAAATTCTAATGACTATGTTTTCCTGCTGTACTTCACTTTTAGGAGAAAGAAGCAAATGCCATCAAAATTAGTGACTGGAGATTCTGTTTTAAAGTTCGCAGGTTATGTCTTGGGATCAGTACACGTGTCATGTTCCGCTTCACTTTCTGTCTGAGGTACAGTCTCCGCAGGAATTCGTGTTGACCCCAACACACTGTAAGGTCTTTGATCAATGACACATGTTCAATAAACAAATCTTTTTTTCTTGGGAGAGGTGATGTCACAAGGGTTCCAAAAGAATTCTAACTTGTCCTTTACCAGTTTTTAAAAAATCACTTGAATTTTAACTTTTTATTCTGCTAATGAAATTACTTCCCATATTTGAATTACTAATATTACTCTTCTCAATTACAGAGTTTATATTTTCACTTTGATTAATTTTAAACTAATCTAATTAATACTTCCAATTGAGATATTTTTATGTTTTAATTTGAACTAATTAATTGACTTTATAAATAAAATAGGGCTAGTTTTTTAAGAGTGATACGCGCTCCTGCCCGAGGGTTCAGATCCCACATACAGACCGGTTCCCGCTCACTGGCTGAGCGAGGCGCAGGAGCAACACCGAGGGTTGCGATCCCGTTGCCAGTCCCCGGTCCGGTACGGGGGCAACACTGAGGGTTGCGATCCGTTGCCGGACACGGAAAAAGACAAAAGACAAAAAAAAAATAAAAAAAATAAAAGTAAATGCTTCTGTTTTACCCAGTATGCTTACTAAGTCCAGGAAATATGTTGAAATATGTTAAGGAAGATTTTCTGAACTATTATCTAATTATTAAAAGAAATTATCTAGTTATTTAAAGAAAAGCATTTCTGCTTTTAAAGGGGTTGAACTTCCAATATCCAAAGACTAAAACTACCTCATACACCTGTCTCTTCTGCACTTCAGTTAACTGTGGTTTTCACATGTGTGATCATCAGCGGTCCCATTATAGGCTTTGTTTGCAAATTCAACCCTCACTTAGTTATTAATTTCCATGTAAGAATTGTGCATGCATTTAGAAATTGTCACCATCACATGGTACAGTAGTGACATCTTCCTGGGCCAACCCACTAGACTTCCACAATATATGGTCAATTCAGAAAGAGAATGACAACATTATACTGAATTATCCTTATTACAAATGAGAAGGATATTAATTAATAAACTCCTGAAATGAGTAGTTATAAAAAACATGCAAATATCTATCCTGCTAATAGAAAGAAAAAATATCCAATAATTTGTTAGTGAAGTAGTTCGGGGGTAAAAAACATTAGTCTGGAAATTAGAAGACATAAATGCACTTGCATGATCTGCCAATAACTGTGTGATCTGTGGCAATTCTAGTCCTCTGGATTCAAATTCTATATCTAAAAAACAAAATATTGTACTAAAGTGTCTCTTTAAATCTTATATTTCTAAATTTGTAGGAATTTACTGCCACTTACCTGAATGTTGGCAAGGTGTTTTAACTCAAGTTAGCATTTTCATTAGGCTTTTTACTGGTAATTAACTTGCCTTTTAAACTGTTAATGTAACTACACTACAAACTTTAACAGCTCCAGGGAGAGATTTTTTTCATGTTTCTTGATTTTAAAAAATGAGAATTATAAGGATAATATGTACTTTCTGTTCTCATAAACTATAGTTTTTCTCCCTCTCCATCCATAAGGTATAAGCCTAGAGGAGAGAACAAAAGAGAGAGAGAGAGAAATATAAGTTACCAGGCAGAATTATCATTCTGATTTCCATGAAATCTCATGAATTGTTTCCTTTCCAACAGAAGCCTTTTCGGTAAGCTCAGTCCAACTTTTGTCTTCTTTATAAATTATGCTTTCACTGTATTTTGGTATGAAACCAAATTTCAATTTGGCTTCTGATAGACATAGTATTTCTGAAAGGGATCATAGCCTTTTCTTATTAAAAAAATCAAGTTGTTTTTTTTTTCCTTTTTGTCTTTTTTCGTGACCGGCAACGGATCACAACCCTCAGTGTCGCGCCCGTACCGGACCGGGACAGGCAACAGGATCGCAACCCTCGGTGTTGCGCCCACACCTCGCTCAGCCAGTGAGCGGCTGGTCTGTAAGTGGGATCCGAACCCTCAGCGGGAGCACCGCCACGCTCA